>NW_018742366.1:0-27500 GCF_001683475.1 Chenopodium quinoa
ACAACATTTCTCCCACCAATCATCAAGTTCAACTATGCCACCTCCATCGCAACCAACATCTCAACCTTCATCTCAAGGTAATTTCTAATTAAATTTTTATTGTTATGAATATTTAAAAAAACTATTATTAATGATTATAAAGTTAGTTTAGTTTCCAATTTTCTATGATTTACAATTATTTAATTACCATGAAAAAATGCGTTTAAATAAGTATAATTAAAATATTTAAATTTAAAAGCTTATTTTCATGAATAGTGTTTAAAAATTAATTTCAATAATTTGATTTATGAAAGGTGGTGGCGGTGAAAGTAGAGGTCGAGCACAATTTTCTTGGGTGTGGAAACATTTTGAACGAGTTGAGGTCACACCCCCGGTATGGCAACCTGGTCAACCAAAGAGGTTCACGTGTACATGCCTAGTTTGCAAGGCGCTAGGTGCAAATGTCAAGTCATATAATTGGAAAACGGGAGATGGAACCGGAACCTTGAGTCGGCATTTGCAAAATAAACACGACTTGTTCGAAAATGGCCCCCGTCCTTCGGGGGGTGGCATCCAAACACAATTGGGTGGATACATGAACCAACCCGGCGGAGGTACACCTTTCATTTATAATAAAGATAGAATGATTGATGAAATGAGTACTTTAGTTATTGCTAATGAATACCCTTTTAGTTACGGTGAAAATGCAAACGTTGAGTGATTTGGGAATTTTTCCCCGCCACGTGGACCAATTAAGTGTTGCCACGTGTCCTCCGCGTGGACCAATCGGAGTCTGCCACGTGTCACTTCGTAAGAGGTCCAAAGTAGACCTATCAGGCCGCGACATGTGGAAGACTGAAAGACCTGTCAGGAAAAGCAGCCTGCAAACGGCCCAACTTCCCAGGCAAGCCCAATCAGTCCTAGGTTTCCCAGAAACCTAGTATTGGGCACAGTCTCCCAGACTATAAATAAGGTGTTTCCTCCAAGGGAACACCTATTCAGAAAATTCTAAACACTTTCAGGGAGCTTCATATCACATCTGATAGGCGCTCTCACCTACTCTCACTCTCAAAGTAGAGAACTCGTCAGTTACCTGACATCCCAAACTGAGCAATCATACATTGCAGATCCTCTCTTGAAACCCAAGGGAGACGCTTTACTTTCCGCATTTAACTCCTCAAACACGTTCTAACTTGACCGTTGGAGGCGGAGCTCCCATCAACAGGAGTCTCCGTTATTTTGCAGGTACAGGCGTCCGGAGGTCAGTCTTGGATTTGTAACTCTCCCGCAGAACATCAAAAAACCCCGAAACATTTGGCGCCGTCTGTGGGGAGAGTACATTTAAGATGACTTCACAAGAACCTGTACCGAGTCTAAGTGAGAAGCGGCCTTTGGCCGACGTCCTGGTCACCTCAGACCAGGACACCGATGACGACTATGATGTCGTCACTCACACGGCACCTGACGGGACCCTAAGGACTCGGCGTGTCCGCCCCACCGAAAAGAGGGAAAGGAACGTCGGCCAGGCCGGGCCCAGTGGAACAGTCGTCCCGTCGACTGTTCACCAGGAGGCCGAGGGATCCACCCCTATTACCAGAAACGAGCTCATGAGTCTCATGACAAGTTTCAAAGGGGAGATCAAGGATCTCATTGCTGAGCAAACGGCTGCTCCTGCCAAGGAACAGTCGGCCAAAAAGGCCTCCCATTCAGGGAGAAGAAAACTGGTCAAGGATCGAGAGTCGACTCCTTACCCAAAACCAAGGGTAGGGCCGAAGCCCTCCACAATCTTGGCCGGACTCAACTTTCCTGCGCCAGGAAACAGAAAAGCTATCCGACATATTCTGCCGGATGGTTTCCAAGAAAACATATTCCGATGCTCGGATGATAATCCAGCAAAAGAAGAATATGCAGCTATCAGAGTCGGCCTCCACGACAAACTTCAATGATAGTTTCCAGAATACCTCAATGAGGTATTCCAATCTACTCCAGGAGGGTCAGACAAGCGGCACGTCCGCCCAATCTACTCCTCAAATATACCAGACAGCCCCGTATGTCCCTCACCAGCCATACAGGCCGTATGGACAATTTTACGTGCAGCCTACTCCTTTTGGGGGACAGGCGGCACCTGCAGTCCAGCCTCTGGACTGGCAGCTTCGGCTGCAGAGACTTGGGGACAGCCTACGGCTTTCTCCAAGGAAATAACAGAGGCCGCACAGCCGACCAAAGTTAAAAATGTATTGGTAGGCACCTACGACGGTACCACCAATCCTGAAGACCACCTAATGGCTTACACCAACCTTATGTATTTACAAGGGTTGGACGACGCCACGTGGTGTAAATGCTTCCCGGCCACATTGAAGGGAGTTGCCCAGCAGTGGTTCGGCAACTTGCCAGCCGGTTGCATTAACAATTTTAGGACGCTTGCATATCTGTTTGCGTCCAATTTCTCAATGAACATCCCGGCTAAGAAAACGAGCCTTGATCTGGGCACCATACAGCAGGGAGAAAAAGAAGGGTTGGGCTCATATATCAGGCGCTTCAATCTGATGAGAATTCAGATTCAAGGGTTGTCTGATGAGGTAGCCTATACAGACTTTTTCAAGGGTCTGAAGGACGGGTCGGCCTTCAAGTTCGACCTTGTCAGGAAGAGGGTTGCTACCCTCCAAGAAGCATTGATGGAGGCGGACGCTTATATACAGGCGACCGAGCTCTGCAATGTCGGAAAACAGTCGGACTCAAAGAGGTCCGACAAGAAAGAGAGTCGGCCTCAGCAGCCGGCTAAAAAAGAAGAGTTGAAAAGAAAACAAGTCTGGGTGGCCGAGCCTTCTGAACAGCCATCCCGGAAGAAAAAGGAGGGACAGACGTACTCCCCCAAGTACGAATTTAATAAGGACTGCTACTCCATCCTCATGGAGATTAAGGATCGAGTTCCCCTTGAAAAGCCGGCTCCTATGAAGGGTCCTGCTAAAAGTCGGAACCGGAATAAATATTGTCATTATCATGAGGATGTTGGTCACGACACCAACGAATGCTATACTCTCAAGCGCTTGTTGGACCGACTGGCCGATAAAGGGGTACTCAAGTCCTATGTTACCAGGTCTCGCATCCCTTGGTGGGATTCGGAGGTGGTGTAGTACACCCGGTAGGACAGGTAGACTTACCTGTCCGTTTGGGCGAGAAGGGAAAGGGACGACACATGGTGGTCCGGTTCTTAGTTGTTGAAGAACTGACGGCCTACAACATGATCTTGGGGCGTCCTACCCTAAATCAGTCCAAGGCTGTGATCATTCCATCTTTAATGCTTCTCAAGTTTGAGAAGGATGACGGAACAGTCGGCTCCCTACGGGGAGACCAAAAAATGGCCAGGGAGTGCTATCTCTCTGACGTTAAGTCCACTGCGGCCGTCGGCCCCAGTGAAGAGGCAGCGCCGGCTGCAACAGCAGCTGGAAAAAAGAGGAAGTTCAGCCAACAGGTGGCCGAGAAAAAAGACAAATAGCAGTCACTGCCCGGACAGAGGCCGGATGAACTTCGTCCCCAGCCGGCTGGAGAGCACATGGACATTGTCCTAGATGACTCTCGTCCTGACCGGACTGTTAAGGTTGGGACGACTGCTTTTGCTGACCTTGGTGCAAATTTGCACCAACTCTTGAAGGACTTCAAAGACATCTTTGCTTTTGAAGTAGGCGAGATGCCAGGCATCAGCCCGGATCTTGCTGTACACAAACTCGTTGTGGATCCCAAAAAGAAGCCGGTAAGGCAAAAGAAAAGGAACCATGGTGAGGAAAGAAGCCAGGCGGCTGCCGCCGAGGTTAAAAAGCTTCTAGAAGCTAAGTTCATCCGGCAATGCTACTTTCCGGATTGGGTAGCCAATGTTGTCCTGGTAAAAACGCCAAATGGAACTTGGCGCATGTGTGTGGACTACACGGACTTGAACAAGGCATGTCCAAAAGATAGCTATCCTCTCCCAAAGATAGATAGCCTGGTCGACTCTACAGCCGGCCATGCCTTGATGAGTTTTATGGACGCCTATTCAGGGTTCCACCAAATACCCCTATGGAAGAAGGATCAAGAGAAGACGACTTTTGTAACTGACCAGGGGCTATTTTGTTATACGGTGATGCCGTTTGGTCTGAAGAATGCGCCTGCCACCTTCCAAAGAATGATCAATACTGTCTTTTTTAATCAAATTGGAAGAAATGTGGAGGCGTATATCGATCATATAATAGTTAAGTCCAAGCTTCAGTCGGATCACCTGGCAGATCTCCGAGAAACATTTTTCACACTCAGGCGGCACCATGTCATGCTCAATCCTAAAATGTGTTTTCGGTGTCGAGTCTGGAAAGTTCCTCGGATTTCTGATTGACCAAAGGGGGATAGAGGCGAACCCTGAAAAAATACAGGCGGTCATAGACATGTAGTCGCCCCGTATTGTAAAGGAAGTCCAGAAGTTAACAGGTTGCCTGGCGGCCTTGGGAAGATTTCTCAGCCGATCAGGCGACAAATGCCTTTATTTCTTCCAGGCGATAAGAAAGAAAGCTATGTTCGAATGGGGGCCGGATGCAGAGGCGGCCTTCCAAAGACTGAAAGAACATTTGCATTCTTTGCCAAGGCTTGTCAGCCCTTTGACCAAGGAAGTGTTGTACATGTACCTGGCCGTCTCTGATCATGCGGTCAGTGCTGTTCTCCTTGCTGAAAGAGACGGCTGCCAGATCCCTGTCTACTTCATCAGTCATGTGTTGAAAAATGCCGAGTTACGGTATCCCATGGTTGAGAAATTTGGCCTGGCCCTCTACATGGCAGTCAAAAAGCTAAAACCTTATTTCTTGGCACATTCGGTTGTAGTATACACTGACCAGCCTATCAAGCGGCCCTTAACGACCATGGAGTCGTCCGGCCGAATGATAAAATGGGCGATTGAAATTCAAAGCTTGGAAATTACTTTTGAGCCAAGAAAAGCGGTGAAGGGTCAGGCCCTAGCCGACTTTATTGTTGAAATGACCAGGCCGCTTGCTCCTGATAATGTAGACCAAGTCTGGAAGGTCTATGTGGACGGAAGTTCCACAACAAACGGTTGCGGTGCAGGCGTCATATGCCAGTCCCCTGAAGGGGACAAGTTCGAGTATGCATTGCGCTTCAAATTCCAAGCCTCAAACAATGAGGCCGAGTATGAAGCCTTATTGGCCGGCATCCGCATGTGCAAGGCGGCCGGGGCAAGGAAGGTGGATGCCTGTTCTGACTCACAGCTGATTGTAAGCCAGTACCACGGTGATTATGAAGCCACCCATCCGGCTATGATCAAGTATTTGCAGGCCGTGAAAGAAGAGGCCGGGACACTTGAAGAATTTAATCTAAGCCAAGTGCCAAGGTCTGAAAATAACCAGGCGGATGCCCTCTCCAAACTTGCATCATCCGCCTCCTGTGATGCACCGAGAGCTGTCTTCTAGGAGACAATTGAAAAAAAGAAGCATTGAGGAGGATCCTATTGGAATCCTTGATCGCAGCTCAAACTGGATGGATCCCATCCGGGCATACCTAACCGACGGCACTTTGCCGGACGACTACTCAGAAAAGATTGCACTGAAAAAGCGTGCAGCTAACTTTGAAATTCATCAAGGGGAACTCTTAAAAAAGGGCTATCTACAACCACTCTTGAAATGTGTTACCCCAGAAAAAGGTCGAGAAGTCCTGGAGGACTTGCATTCTGGTTTCTGCGCCTCTCATATAGGCGGACGGGCGCTTGCAAGAAAAGCCAGGCGGCAAGGCTACTTCTGGCCTACCCTAGAAACAGACGCCATGGAGATGGTTAAAAAATGTGACAAGTGCCAAAGGTTTGGCAAGCTCATCCATCGTCCGACTACTGATCTGACGGCTATTCATAGTCCAATACCATTCGCCAAATGGGGCATGGACATACTAGGTCCCTATACGCCTGCTACAGGCGGCCGAAGATATATACTGGTAGCAGTCGACTACTTTACTAAATGGGTAGAGGCTGAAGCAGTCAAAGGCATCAAAACCAAAGATGTCATCTCCTTCATATGGAGAAATGTAATCACTCGGTATGGAGTTCCCATGTCAATGGTCTTTGACAATGGGCCTCAATTTGAGACGCCTACTCTCACAAATTGGTTGGGGGACCAAGGAATCTCTTATTGCTTTTCATCAGTCGGCCGTCCCCAAGCAAACGGCCAGGTAGAGGCCTTCAACAAGTTGATCTCTGATGGTATAAAAAAGAAAGTTGAAAAAGCAGGCGGCCTATGGGCTGACGAGCTACCACATGTTTTGTGGTCCATCAGGACGACTGAAAAAGGGGCGACTGGTGAAACACTGTTTCTCATGGTCTATGGAGCAGAAGCTGTGTTACCAATAGAGCACTATGAACCGACTCTCCGAGTCATGCTTTATGACGAGGGGGCCAACTGGGAAGCCATGCGCCTAGCATTGGATGAACTTCCAGAGCGCAGGGGCAATGCAGCCTTGCGCCATGAGATCTACCGTCTGAAAATGACGAGAGTCTATAACGGGCGGGTGCACAAGCGACCCGTAAAAGTAGGGGACTTTGTACTTAGAAAAATGGAAGCAGTCGGCAGGGCCAACGAGCAGGGGAAATTGACCCCTAACTAGGATGGACCCTACCGAATCTATGAAGAAATAAGAGGCGACACCTACCGTCTGGAAACACCAGACGGCAGGCAGCTAGCCAAAACTTGGAATGTAGACAACCTGAAAAAGTACTACTTCTAAGATTTATAAATTTTGTAATTCTACTTACATCAATAAAGTTTGCAATTATATTACTAATTTTTTCCAAGTCTCCTTGGTAGAACAAACCGCCTGCAAACAGTCGGCCCATGAAGTCCCTTCTAAGGGACAGCCGTCTTTCTTCAGTCGGATTTTTCAAGACCCTTATATGGGGCAAGCGCCTGCTAACAACCGACTCTTACTTTTCCCTATCGGACGAGACGCCTGCTAGCGAGCAAACTTATCAAACTCAAAAGAGTAAAAACTCCAAGATTAGATGATCAATCTAGCAACACTTTGAGGCCACAGGCCAAATGATCAATTTAAGGCTCATAGCCGAATGATCCCCTAACATTCAATAAATACGTCTGTCCCAAAACAAAGCAGGCGTCCGGCGACATCCATCCGGATGAAATTCGTCGCAGAGAGCATCTCCCATTTGGGTGGCACATTGCTCTATAAACTAAAACAAACGGCCCTACCGAGTGTCCTCCAAGACATCTCGCACTCGTTTGCTATGAGACTATGACGAACCGCCTACTACATAAAACATGCGGAAGGGAAGTCTTAGGTCAGAAACCGACTCGTAATTGCTTGGGACAATACAGTCGGATTAAGTTGAGTAAATAGCCAAGCAACACTTGGCGAATAAAGAAGAGCACGCGGCCTACGCTGCCTGCTTCTTCTACTCACTCAACAAAAATTTACCAACCCTTACAAGAACCTTACCAGTTAATTAGCCGACTGTCTTTTGAAACAGGCGGCTTTGGACGGCGGTTTCATAAAGAGTTGGCTCGGTCCCCCGCGACAACAATTAGGTTTTTGTTTCTATTCAAGAAGACACTAACCAGCCTAACATTTGCAAACTAGAAACAGGCGGCACAGACCGACTTGTTCTCTTGTTCAAGCAAAACATTGGCAACGATTGACCAAGTCTCTTATGACTAATTCAAACCCGCATGCAGCATAAAAGGCCCGAAACTACCGCCTATTCACCAGAACAGGCGGCAGCCGGCCACTGTTCCTATTTGAACGTCCTTGCTTAAGATGGTTTAAAAACTTTCCCAATAGGCGCTTGTTTATCACAAACCCCAAGTAGGAAGTTGCACCAAGAATAAGTACATGGTCTTCAAGCCGATTGATCTCAATAACCAGCCGACAGTTTTAAACCGCCTAATCACCTGGTTTGGGACAAACATCAGGGAATAGCTTTGACTCAGAAAAATAACATCAAAAATTCCCAGTCAACCTATCTCCCTTTCAAAAACCAGGCGTCAGTCGCTCAGGGGGGAAAACAATCGGCATGCAAAACAATCGGCATACAAAACAATCGGATGCTAAACATTCATGAAAGGGCGGAAAATACTTGGCAAAAACAAGAATTAAAGCATGCGAACGAAATTTAAAACAAACCGACTGTTTATAGTCGGGTATATATAAGATCAGACGGCCAATGGCCAACTGAAGAGTTAAAAATTATCAATACACCCCGACCGCTCGGTCGGGTAATGAAACAAGCGGCACACAGGGCGGAGAAAAGTTGAATTAAAAAAGCTTAAAATTAAGCAGGAGGCTGCGCATCATTAGCCGCCTGGTCCTGTCCTTCGGACCTTGACCGGGACGGCTCCCTTCCAGCATTTGCTCCCTCCTGCTCCTGCGCCTCCTCGCCGGCCGCCTCTTCGTGGTCCGACTCCCCTGAAGTGGAGTCGGACTCCTCGCCCTCCGCCTCCTCTTCGCCACCTGCTTCCCCCATCATCTGCTTATTAAAATCATCACAGCAGACGGCGAATTGGCGGTGCCACTTCTCATAGTCGGCGTCAAGAAAAAGAGCCGCCCAAGTCATCTTCATAATGGGGACACTGTCCTCCATCATGTCTTGGACGAGAGCCGACTTCTCTTCCTTGGCTTTTTCAGTTAGTTGCTGAGTAAGCACCGTCTTTTGAGAGGACAGTCGGCCCTTCAGCTTGTCAACTCGCTCTTGGAGATCCTTGGCGTCTTGCTCCGCCTGCTTGAGAGTCGCCATCTCTTCGTTAAGATCAGAGACGGTCTTCTCAAGATCCTGGATCTTCTTCCTGGCCGCCTCTAAGTCATGCTTGATCTGCAAAGTGGCTGACGCCTGATAATACAGAATGTCAGTGGTCAGGACTTCATTTTGTGCTATTTGAAACATAGCCTTATCAACATCAGAGGCGGCCATGGCCTTCGCAGCTTTTACCTCTTTGGTCTTGTCGTTCAAAGGCTTGCGCAGGCCGTATACTCGCAGCATGGACTGCACTCGGTCAAAAGAACAGTCGTCAAAAAATAAACGGTTGGGTGTCGAACAAGGATAAATTGTTTCAAGTATTACCTCTGCGAGTAGAGCGAGGATAGCCTCAAGGTTCAGGGTGCCGACTCCCTTGACGGCGTCTTTCTCCTCGGCAGGGATGGCTCGCAGCATGGCTCTGGCCATTTGAACCAAGTCTGGTTCTTCAGAAGCGCCTGTCAAGAACCGAAAAGTCTGACGACTATTCTCAAAAGAAGGTGGCACACTTAAGAAAGGCACAAGTTTAATCTTACCTCTGGTACCCTCCCTGAGAGGACGACTGCCCCCTGGAGTAGACGACGTCCGTCCCCCAATTAAGGGAGCTTGCCCCTGCCTTTCACCAGCCGGCCGCCTGGAACCGCCGGGAGAGGCCTCATCTCCAGCCGCCTGTTTTCTGACTTTGGCGGCTGGTTGGGATGAGGAAGAAGGAAAAGGACCGGCTCCCTATAAATTACATTGAACATAATTAGCTTCCATACAGGCGGTAACCAATAAAAGAGCTGTTTGATTAATGCTCACCTTAGACGCCTGTCTAGCAGGCGACTCCTCAGTAGGCCGCTTACCCAGCACAGCGGCGCGAAGGAGGGCGGAGGCTTTCTTGGATGACGAGATTTTGTCCATTGCTTGGTCTACAAGAAAAAGGATCATAGCTAAGAATTGTACAAAAATTTACAAGTATAGCAGGGTACATAAAGGAAACGACCAGCTACCTCTCGGCATCTCAATACTCAGGCCACAGGCGGCCAGGTAAACCCCATCGTACAACCATTTGTACCTGGGGATGTAATGTTTAGGGACAAACTCCCTAACCCCTGTATCAGAGTTCGCCTGGATAAAAACCTGGAAGAGTCCTCGGTCTAGGATCTCTTCCCTGGCTCGCTGAGGAACAGGCGACAGGTCCGAACCACCACCTGTTAAATAAGGTGGGTTCCGGTTCCACCTGTTATACTTTTTATTTTGGATTTTGTTGGAGCTTGAGACTATGAAGAAAGTGTTGCGCCAGTCTTTCCATTTGTTTTCTTTCCCCACAGTCAGCATATAGCCTTTGTGGCTATTTATTTGGTACCATCCGGTACCGCTTGCCTTGGGGGTCCGGCTCAAGTAATTCATATGGGAGAATGCCTCAAAATTGGCGTCCACCCCATGCATTTCATAGGCGGCCACGTACCCCAAAATGTTAAACCATGAATTAGGGGCAAGCTGCCAAAGGCCCAGCTGGTAGCCGTCTAAAATCCTCTCTACTGCCGGATGTAGAGGAAACCTTAGGCCAGCTTTGATGGCCGCTTCATCGCAGCCAAAGCACTCTTCCCCGTAACTTGCCGCCTTTGGCCAGACGACTGTATCTTCTGGGTTCGGTACTGACAAAATGTAATCGCCGCCCATAAAGTAGTCGGCCCTAATGCTTGCCAGCTTGTCAAGCATGGTCTTGCGCCTGCCAGAAGGAACGTGGCAGTAATAAGGGGTGTGCGACTCCCTTCGAGAGGCAGCCGGATCTGCCCAGTTGTCCCCCTTCTCGGTCGCATGACTGGCTCTCGCCTCATGCAGGCGAGAGTGCTTTTCTTCTAAGTCGGCAGAATGCCGACTGGAGGTGCTCGTTTCCGAGTCACTCGAGCTCTCGGCTAGATCAGCCGCCTGCCCAGATATGTCTATAGATAAGGGTTCATTCCCAACCTCATCCCCTGATTCTCTTAAAATAGAATCACTGGGGGTACTTGGGGTCCCATGCGGCCGTTCCGAGAGCTCCTCCCGAGAGAAAAAGGAGCCGTCCGAATTTGAGTATCTTGCAGTCTTTTTCGTCCTGGCCAGGTGTCCTGCACAGACACAGAGACAGTCGGACTCCTAGTTCGCAAAGGGTGGTCCATCAAGGGGCAGTCGGCACTCCCAGTTCTAGATTCAGCCGTCCCCGGTGACCGGCTGATCACTAACCTAGGCCGTGTCGGGTGCTTTGGGGCTACCATTTTCGAAAAAATAAAATAGAAAAGCAGAAAGTACAAGGAAAAAGTGCAAGGAAACAGGCGGTAACCTGGTAAAGTCTGGGAGCGTCTGAAAAAGGTTACAAAAACAGTCGGCCTGAAGGTCGGTTGGTCCTGAAAACAGTCGTTCTTTCAAAACAGCCGGATGTCTTAAAGGGAGAGCAGGCGTCCTGTTTTTGCTTGTCTGAAAATGATGGTAATCATTGCAAAAGATTTGGACATCCCCTATTTATAGGGGGGTGAATTCCAAAGGTCAGGGTAAAAAAAAAAAAACAGTAAAAAACCGTTAACCAATCGAAAATGTGACACCTTTCACAGGCGCCACGTGGCACGCCACGTCACTCCTGTGAGGGGCAAATGATTTGGGAATTTTTCCCCGCCACGTGGACCAATTAAGTGTTGCCACGTGTCCTCCGCGTGGACCAATCGGAGTCTGCCACGTGTCACTTCGTAAGAGGTCCAAAGTAGACCTATCAGGCCGCGACATGTGGAAGACTGAAAGACCTGTCAGGAAAAGCAGCCTGCAAACGGCCCAACTTCCCAGGCAAGCCCAATCAGTCCTAGGTTTCCCAGAAACCTAGTATTGGGCGCAGTCTCCCAGACTATAAATAAGGTGTTTCCTCCAAGGGAACACCTATTCAAAAAATTCTAAACACTTTCAGGGAGCTTCATATCACATCTGATAGGCGCTCTCACCTACTCTCACTCTCAAAGTAGAGAACTCGTCAGTTACCTGACATCCCAAACTGAGCAATCATACATTGCAGATCCTCTCTTGAAACCCAAGGGAGACGCTTTACTTTCCGCATTTAACTCCTCAAACACGTTCTAACTTGACCGTTGGAGGCGGAGCTCCCATCAACAGGAGTCTCCGTTATTTTGCAGGTACAGGCGTCCGGAGGTCAGTCTTGGATTTGTAACTCTCCCGCAGGACATCAAAAAACCCCGAAACATTGAGCATTTTAATAAAGTTGCATTACAACCTGCATTTACTCGTGTCCCCCGAAATACCCTAAGACGTTATACACAAACTTCTTATTATAAGTATAGGAGTGGTTTGATTGAATTATTTCGTACTTTTGATGGTCGTGTTAGTTTTACAAGTGATACATGGACTTCTAGTTTTGGCGAACCTTTTCTTTGCATTACTGCTCATTGGGTGGATGATGATTGGTTTATTCAAAAACGTATACTATGTTTTCAAGCTATGGAAGAAAGGCATACCGGTTTTAACATCAAAGTTCGTATTTTGGATTGTTTAAAAGAATTTCACTTGAATAATAAAGTTTTTTCTTTGTCTCTTGATAATGCAACTGCAAACACAAAGTGTATTGACTATTTGAAAAATGACTCCGAGTTGAATTTGTTGTTGGGTGGTAGTCTCTTGCATGTTAGATGTTGTGCTCATATTTTGAATTTGTCTGTTCAAGAGGGTCTCACTGAGTTGCAACCATTGCTAAACCCAATTAGAACAGTTATAAAATGGATTAGGATTACTCAGTCAGTTAGAAGAAAGTACATAGCTATGTGTAAAGAGAGAGGTCTTAAGAAAAGACAATGGTCTATTGATACCCCTACCCGTTGGAATTCTACTTTCAAGTTGTTGAGTGATGCTATAAAGTATCGTGATATTTTGACCCAACTTTACAATGAGACTCGTGTTGATCCTACTGAGTTAATAACCGAAAGTCATTGGACTAATGCTTCTTTTGTTCGTGATGTTTTAAATGCTTTTGATAGTGCAACTCATATTTTCTCTTATATTTATGAGCCTAACGTTCATTTAGTCATAATTGAGTGTGTTAAAGTTGTTCACACCATCGAAGAGCATATGAAGATTGATGGACTTCGTCCCGTTCTTGATAGCATGAAACGTAAGTGGCATACTTATTTTAGTGAATTTCCAATCTTTTATGGAATTGCTGCTATTCTTGACCCCGGTGTCAAAGCTGAAGGTTTGGAAAATCTTTTAGAATTTTATTATACAAGTTTAAGTATCGATTATGATGTTAGTGAATATATTAACAAATGCAAATCTGTTTTGGGAGACCTTTATGATCATTATGCATCTATTTATGGTTTTGATCTGGCAACACCAACTACTACTAGCACTTCCGATTCTAGATTTGGTTTTCTTGATAAAGTTATGAAAAAAAAACACAAAGCATCTACATCATTCTCATCATCATCTTCTTCAACACTTGCTATTAATGATTATTTGTCATATCAATATGAAACCAACAACAACTTTCAAATTATAAAATGGTGGCAAGAACATAAAAAAAGTTTTCCTATATTGGCGAGAATTGCAAAAGATATACTTGCAGTTCCCGCTTCATCTGTTGCTTCCGAGTCTGCTTTTAGTGCAGGTAGAAGAGTGTTAGATGAAAAAAGATCTCGCTTAACTCCGGAAAGCATTCAAATTTGTGTTTGTAAGAAAGATTGGGATTAAGCTGAAAGAAGAACTCAAGGTTTAAAGGAAGACGAAGACGATGAAGATGATCCTGTGATGATATTGGAGTCGTCAACGGATGATGCAGCTTCCGGGGATGATGATGCAACAAACACGGGTGGCTAGAAAAGTCTAAATCAGGTACGCTAAGAACTACGTGGGATTTGATTCTTTCGGGATACGTAGGCAACTTATTTTTCGAAAATTACAATTTAATTGCAAAATTAAATTTTAGTTTCTAAAGATAGGTCCAAGCCCCCCCCCCCCAAATTCCAAAAGAAGTACAATATAAGAACTACGTTGGCTTTGATTCCTTATTTTATAATATAAGGATACGTAGGCATCTTAATTAAGAGCAAGCCATCAAATTGTTAATTTTGTAAAAATTAAAAACACCACACAACCCACCCGACCTTAACCCACGAACCCACCTAACCCTAACCCACTAACCCACCTTGACCCGTCTAACCCATGAACCCAGCTCGACCCACCCACGACCCGTCTAACCCACGAACCCAGCTCGACCCACCCACGAACCTAACCCTGGTGTGTCCAACTTCTCCGACCCAACCCACGACCCGGCCCACCCTACCCTACGTGTGTCGTGCCGTGTGTCATGAAACCCCAACCCGCGACCCACCTAACCCTAACCCAGCTCGCACGACTCGCACGGTGGACACCTCTAGTACTACCTATACCAAATTTTTCAAAAATGCACCAATTATGTTAGTAGCTAGTGGAGGGGACGGGGGCAATAATTTGAGCGTGAAACAACTTACAAATGGGATAACAGTGGTGAGAAACTTCGTTGCAACTTGCATGCATTTCTAGTATTCTACTGTTTAATGATAAGATTTGTGACAAAATGAAATGGATTGGAAAAACAAAATATAGTTGCGATAAACTTTAATTTTTGCAGTGTACCCAAGCTTTTGTCTCTACGATTGTATTCCTAGAGATTAGAGTAAAGCCCGTCGATTTATAATTTGATATGTATGAACTTAATAGATTGAAATGATTCAAATTTGAACTAACCCAACTCAAATAGGTCTGATCCAAGTCTAATCATTCATTCAATCAATGATCCGATTTTAAATCCCTAGCTACTAACCTACAAGTACGTACTAGTTAGGATCTTTTCTAATTTGATCGAATATAGATTTAGTTATACATATGATAACTGAAATTTTATTTGAATGTAATCATGTTTTTCGATGACACGCATATATCCCAAATTCTCAGAAACTAAATAACTTATGACATTTTCCTGTTTTAATTCGAAAATAACCAACCCTAATATGAAATATTTGCTCACCTTATTTTTAATTTCTTGAAAATAAAGTCTCAACAACAAATCATTCATATCCAACAATTTTAATATATAATGTCAAACCAATTTCATTATATTTTCAAACAGAATTCGTAGTTCTAATATTCCATGAAAACCAAAGATATTAAAATAGCAATTCCATAACCAAAGTCGTCTTAAACGTACAATCGAAAGAAGAAAAACAGATACAAACCAAATGACAACAATACTGCGTAGGAATATAGAACACAATTAACGACTAATTCTAGGATAAAACTTTACGGCAATTCTTCTGCTTGTAGAACAAAATTACGCGAGTTTGAGTCTTAGGATAATGTTGAAGAATCTGCAGGTAACGGGGGTTTTGTAGAAGGAGTTGAACTATGGCACACTCTTTCCTTAAAGACGACGGTGGTGGTGGTGGATAATTTGTGGGCGGATCAATATTGTTTATTCTCTGCAAAATTTCATTATAGGCTTCTCTGAGAAATTTTGCGTCTTCTTCACCAATCTCAAATTTCCCTCCATTAAGAAACTTCTCAATTGATGTCTCAAATGGTAGATTTAGAGCTGCGCTGGTCAGTACTGTATAGCTCAGCAAAGCAACGATTACAAGCATATAAATGGCAACAGAATGGTTGTTCTTACTTAACTTCATTTTTCAAAAACTTAAGGAGAGAGAGAATTGAAAAAAATAAACTTGTAGAAGAATTAGTATTAGTAGTAGTGAGTAGTTTTATGACTGTTGAGTAGGGTGAGATGTGAATAACTAGACGTCTCGACTATTTATGGACGAATTAAGTAGAAAAGGAAACCGCGTTCAATGCGTGTATAAAGTAAAAATGGTGATGTTTACAAGTCGAAGGAGATTGTAGTAAGATGTAAGACTGTAGAAAGTAAGAAATTTCGGTGCAACTTCCATACATTTCCTCTATTCTTGTATTCCAAAAATATTGTAGAAAGTATTGTGTGGAAGGTGCATGCTTAGCAGTCGGGTCCTCTATTGTGTGGAAGGTACATGCTTAGTCGCCGGGCAGGGGTGGTTCTGAGCATGTGTAGGGTGGTCGATCGCACAGGGCTCCCTTAGTGAAACTACTATAAATATTGTTACATGTGTTTCAAAAAAAAAAAAAAAAAATATATATATATATATATATATATATATATATATATATATATATATATATATATATTGTTACATGAGAAAGAAAAAAATTAGGATTGTGGGTACGTAAAAGGCAGGAGGGACAAGTGGATAACGACAATTATATGAATTAGTTTTAACTTTTAAGAATGGGTGTGGGCTGTAAGAGTCCACTTTACAAGTCGAAGTAAATTTCATCTCAAAAATTATATGACAATAGAAGAAATAGTCCTTTATTATTAGAAAGTGTTTAATATGAGGCACTTACATAGTTATATACATGTGTTATTTACAAGGATAATTTGTCAAAAATAAGCAATCTTTTGTTCGATCTTCTCAAAATAAGCAAACCTTTCGATTAACTAATAATAAGTTGACCTTTATGGGGTTTTATTTTTAAATAAGTTAGACGACCTATAACCTACCAAACGGGTCACTTTTTTTTTTTTTTTTTTTATTTCCCTAGTTCTAATAAGTTTTTTCTTATTTTATATTGTATTTTGAGGGTGGAGGTGGGAGGGGTGGTGATTTCAATGGCGGGGATGGGAGGTGGAGATGATTTCGATGCTCATGGAGGTTTTGACGGTGGTCGACAGGGCAAGGGCAGGGAGCTGAGGGGGCGGGGGCTGGCTATAGTGGGGGTATCTAAAAATTAAGGTTTTTTTTTTAACATTATAAAAAACTTTTTTTTAAAAAAAAAAAAAAATTTTACAAATTTTAAAAATTAATCAAAATAATAAATTTAGTTAAATTTTTAAAAAATAATCAACCACATAATAACACGCCGGGTCCTCTATTGTGTGGAAGGTACATGTTTAGCCGCCGGACCCTCTATTGTGTGGAAGGTACATGCTTAGCCGCCGGGTCCTCTATTGTTTGGAAGGTACATGCTTAGCCCTCTATCTTCCATTGATTTTCCAAATCAAAACAAAAAATTAAAAACCTGCTAGTATCATGCCAAAAGCTACTACATACAGTGCATTGTTGTAAATATCAAGTCGTACGTACAACAAGGGATATAACCAAATTATAAATAATTTACGTACGATTTAGTGAATTCTTACAGTCCTTTAATTATTTTTTTTTTATTAAACAAAGGTTTGAACAAGCCAAACCACTAAAAGGTACCTAAAAATATTAATTATTACTCTGCACATAATAAATAAATTATTCATCTAGAATATGGAGAGCATATATACATGTTGCACCGGGACCACGTAACAATTTTCTTCATATATGCTGATCACAACATTCGCCAAATTTCGAATTTTGGTTATAAATTGTTGGGGTGTTCATCCCAAGTCTCATATGGAAATATTAAGGAAGTGAAGAGCTCCTTATAAGTGAGAGTACGCACACTCCATTAGTATTAGCTAGGTTTTATGAAAAGGTGTACAAAAACAAATTCGTGCGGGTTAGGTCTAAAGAGGACAATATCATACTAATATAATGTGGAGGGGAGTGTGCGTGTGACCCGACAAGGTGGTTGACCCGAACCCAATATGAATATGATGGGAAATCCTTCAAATTGTAGAAGTGGTTGGTGATATACACCTAGCTTATTAAGAAAAAACGGAGGAAGTATGTATATATAAGCACCCTTGTGCTCAATATATATAATCTTCACATACTCGATCAAAGCATCATTGATGCCATAGAAGGAGGGGTTGGCAGACTCCATGATCCTTGTTTGATTAGGAGTTGAAATTTCAAACACAACGCGATTCTCTCCTAGGCCAAGTTGTGTTGTTCGATCACTGGTTACTACTCCATACTTATATTACTACTAGTTAAGTTGTTCGTTAGTTCAAACGATTCAAGCAACTTTGTAACATGTTCGATTATATTACCTCCGTATTCCAAATTTCAAATTAAACGATGTGAACATTTTGAAGCATAACACAATACACAAACTTCAACTTCATTGTTGTTTGTAATTTACACATAAAGAAAAGTAGAGTTGAGTAGTCTAGGTTTATGCTAGATTCGTCTGGCTATATTTTTTTTTAAAATCAGTTTCTTATAAATTTTCAAAATACATAAGTAAAGATATTAATTTTTAAAGTTTTACATTGCTATATGTTGTTATATACTTATATGTTGTTGAAGGGAACTTGATATTTTAAGCTAGTAGGGGTGATTTTTTATCGAATTAATGGGGAGGAACTTTTTATATTGTTTAAGGGTGATTTATCCTATAAATTTGGACTTAATCTCCTAGATTATGGTCCCAAAAATTTCAGGCTTTATCTTTAAGAATTCAGATTCAAAAAAAAAAAATGAATAAATAAAAAAATCAGATTCTAGTTGCCACAATTTTTAAATAAATATAGTGGGCATTAGTGGATGAATAATTATTAAATGGCCACAATTTTATATTAGATTAATCACAATAATTTATTTCTTTTGTCCAATGTGAACCTTGATAAAATTGACTTTCGATTATTTTTTAAAAATGTTGACAAAAAGAACTGCCATGTTCTATCCCACTATCATTCGGATTTTCAATTTTTCACATGTCAGTTTTTTTTTTTTCCTTGCTTAATGTTATTCTTAATTCTGTTGCTTCAATTCAATCCTCATCCACTTTAATTAAATTGTATATGCATAGATTTCTCAAAAATAAAATGAAAGCAACACACAATTAAGAGGAATTGGATGAAACCAAACGACATTGAAAAAAAGTAAGTCCGAGTGAAAGGACAACAATATTCTACTTTGATGGAAAAAGTAACAGATGACGAACAAGACAAAGCAGCAGAATGTCCAAGCAATCAAAACACATTTTAGTTATTGGCTCACGCTCCATGCTAATTTGTCCATCATCATATGTGGTTCCCTCATGCTTCTTCCAACCTAAAAACATTATTAATTGTGATGAGGAGTGGATTGAAGCAACACACAATGAATGAAAGCAAACAACATTGAGTAAAGAAAGAAAAAAAAAATGAAAATTGAATGATAGTGGGATATAATTTAATTTTTTTTCAACGTTTTTCAAAAATAAAATCAAAAGTCAATTTTATCAACGATTCACATTAGTCAAAAGAAATAAACGGTTGTGATTTGATCTAAAACGCTGGCCACAATTTTATTATGGCCACACGAAAATCATCCTGGGCATTAGTAACGTAAAGGAAAATGTTAGTTTTGTAAAAATTACTTAAAATATTAATATTCACTAAAATCTTAAATAATCATACCCATAATGTCATACGGTATCTCAGAAACTTTTAAAAGTGTCTCAAATTATAAATTGCGCATGCAGGGCGTTTGTTTGCTAGCAATAATGAGCAGTACGTACTGCAATGATAAAAGCAGTATCTTTACGTACTGTAAAGAGAAAAGTCCAAGAAGGTGGTAAGAACTTTCAGTCGTTGCAAATTGTAGATTAGGGCTAATTGGGCTGATTCTAGAGACGTTGGCCAAGCACGTACGAAGTTGACCTTTACGGAATTTTTTATTTTATTTTTTTATTATAATAGTAGGAAGCTAAGGAGACTGATTATACTAGTATTTCAACCTATTAATAAATTTTTTGATCTAGAATTAGTTGATCACCTATTTGGGATTGGATGTATGTAGGGGCATTATTATTACTGATTGGTAAAATTAATATTTGCTAAAAAAGTAAGGAAGGTTAAGAATGGAGAGGTAATAGAATCTTTACCCCATCTATCCTCACTTGATAAGATTTAAACCTCGTAATTCAAAGATTTAAACTCACATATATATCAAGCAATTATATATGATTTAAATTCACTCGAACATAATGCAATACATGATATATATAAAAAAAAAAAAAAAAAAAAAAAAAAAAAAAAAAAAAAAAAAAACCGACCGACCCGTACACACCAAACCATGTACACTAGATCATGATCATGCTAGCATATTAGAAAAGCAAAACATAACAGCAAGCCGTTGATATATCACCATCAACCTAATACACCCTTTGTTCATTAGGATGTCTTATTAACATGGCTATTAACTCCGGACAGACGGAGTAAAACCTATGAACGACAGCGCTTCAATTATATGACGGTGGACTGTGACGTAGGTTGCTGCAGGCATTTTTGGCAATTCTGCTGAAGGTCTGGTAATTGGGAAAGAGGCTTCGTTCTTTGGAGTACTTTTCCTCTATTGATTTAGCCGCACTACAAAAGTCTTTAAGATTGCGCGGATCAGTAAGACGTAATAAAAGGTCTTTATTCTGCTCAAGAAATTTTTGAGAGAAGGGAAAGAATAATAAAAGTTGTATTCCATCCATTGAAAAACATACTACATATCAACATACATATAGTGCAAAATAACTAAGCTATAATTAAGGAACATGATCCATGATCATCGATCGTACTAATATTAACCCACTAAACTAACTCACTACTATTATAACTCCACTAACACAAACTAATACTTAGTAGATCATATTCCTATATATTAGGAGTTAACTAACCACTAACAATTTGAAGCAAATATTCCAACATCCATTTCTTAACCAAAATAGAGTGAGTACTTAAAATCAAGTCAAAATTAGTATGTGAATATAATAACCAAAAGTCAGAATAACGCGATTATTAAGATTCGAATTGAAGAAGTAATTTATTATGGATCGAGTATGAAATACAGGTAGTTAGGTAGTATATTTAGCTAAAACAGCGTTAATCTAAATTGCAATTTTTTGTATAACTAAAATAAGTAACAATTTATTATATTGGATAACAATTATATATTACTTCCTTCGTTCTTTTATACTTGACTCACTTTGACTTTTATACTATTCACCGCCCTGCATTTACCATCTTTTGTGAATTATATATAAGTTATACATATTCACGTTGTATCTTGTTAGATTCCTTTCAATAAATACTATCATAATATGTAATTTTTATAATTTTTACTTAAAGTTATTGATCGTTAAGGTTTTGCATTGGCAAACGTGATAAAAGAAACAGGTCATATAAAAAAAGAACGGAGGAAGTATGACTTAAGCTCACTCAAACATAGTGCAATACATAAAGAAAAACAAACAAAGAAACAACAACACACACCAAACAAGTACATACACTAGCTCATGATCATGCTAACTTATTAGGAAAGCAAAACATAACAATTCAAGCGATTGATAATGATATATCGATCACCATCAACATAATACACCCTTTGTGCATCAGGATGTATATATTATTAGCACGACTATTAATTCCGGATAGACGGAGGACTATTTAGGTTGTTGCAGAACTTGGCAAGGCGTTGGAAGGTCTGGTAGTTGGGAATGATAGAGAAGCTTCGTTCTTCGGAGTATTCTTCCTCTATTGATTTAACCGCACTACAAAGGTCTTTCAGATTGCGTGCATCAGTAAGACGTAATAAAAGGTCTTTATTATTCATTAAAAATTCTTTAAAGGTTGATTTTTGTTTTGCCACCTTAACAATACCATTACTCCAGTTCTTAAACCCCTGTAGAAGGCGCCCAAAGTTGATCGCCCCACCGTCGACGCCGCTAGTGATCACCAGGCCTAGGATAACAAGAAACCATCCCATGGCCACCATGTTGTTATTTCTTATACAATAGCTCTTCATTTTTTTTGATTTTTTTTGTTTCGAATTTAATTATGAAGGTTAATTATGCATATTATTTGAGTACTTAGCTAGGCTACTGAAGTATGGTATTTATAGTGGAAGATATGAATCGAAAATATAACACTATTGAATAAAATATATTAATTTGTAACTAGCTTAGGGAAGGTAGTAAAATATTAAGGTTGCAAATAAATTGCAAGAATAGTTTCAAGGGTAGATGCGTTGCATGTTCATTGAGATGCTTGTATGGAAGGTACATGCTTAGCCGCCGGGTCCTCTATGCGATCTTCCATTGGTTTTCCAAATGAAAACAAAAAATTAGAAAAAATGTATGTAGTATCATATGCATGCCAAAAAGTAACTACAGTTCTTGTAATTTGTTAATGTCAAGAGGTACAACTAGGGATTAAAACAGAAATAAAATAATTTATGTACAATATATTTAATTCTCATAATCCTTTAATTATTAGCAAATGTGATAGGGTTGTTACTTAGCTTGTAGCTAGATAGCCCAAACACTATTTCTATATCCCCATGTGCCAAAACAAAAATTAATAAAACTCGTAGGTATAAAAGTAAAAATTGAACAATGGACAAACATTAATGTTAGGTTCAAGTGTGAATACACTGAGTAGTGTTGTCCCATATTAAAAAAGAGAGCAGAGGGATTTTCAATTTATAACCCAAACAGACTACTCTTTCTATTGACAGTTGGTTTTAAGATTGAACTTCGGTTGGGATCTGAGTTGTGGGCCTTTGGACTTCTCTGCTTATATTCTTCTCCATCTGTTATAACAATTAACAAGGACAAAGTTAGTCGTAATTACTCTATATATTTTATTAAAAAAAAAAAACTTCTAGAAGGCATGTGAGAAACACATTTTCAGACTAGTTTCATGTAGCAATTTACCTTTGGGTCCAAGTCCAATTAATCATATCTCCTAGCTAGTTCAATTTGCTAGTCTTCCAAAGTCCAACATAGAAAACTAAAAAAATCATGAAAAGAGCAAAAGACCAAATAAAATGCACATATCACACGTTCACACCATGCATAAGACCAAAGACTACTTTTCTTGCACCAAAAAATAAAATAAAATAAAATAAAAAGCCCGACTTAATTACCTCCTACTTGATTTAAAAAGTCAAGTCACAGATAGGTGACTATTATGAGAAGCCCACTGGATTGCAAATATGGGTGTTTATTCGGTTTTTGGTTTAAATTTAGGCCAAATTTAATCTCGATCCGAAATAAAATTTGGTTTTTGTTTTTAAATCCAATCCGATTCGAATTTCTCATGAATCTAATCCGGTCCAATTCGAATTAAAATTCGATTATTTGGATCCGATCCGAAATTCCGAATTAAAATACATTGCAAATTTTTAGGGACTAAAGTGATAATAAAAATAAAAATGCAATAATAAAAAGCTTATTCTTAAATACACAGTTGTACATGATTAATACAAATATTGAAAACATAGTTTTACATAATTTATATTAACGTAATTATCAACATAATTTTACATGATTAATATAAAGTATCCCTATTTGCAAAAGCATGGTTTCATATTTCGGTTAATTCGGTTTTTTGGATCCAATCAAGGTCAATCTGATCCGATCAGAAAGTCCAAATTTTCAAAAAAATTCAATCCGATCTGATCCGATTTAAAATTTAGATCCGATCCAAATTAATAATACATTTTGAATTGAATTGAATTTCGATTTTATCCGAATAATAAACACCCCTAATTGCAAAAACTCTTGTTTTCCATTTTGATTAGCCTCAATATCTTTATTAACTTATACACACCAATTGAGCGCACCCACAATATTAATATAAATGGACTTCAATTCCTTAAAGTTGTGATCAATATTTACCTTTTCTCCGTAATAACGAAAAATGAACTATATATACAATTTATTTGATGGAGTATTTTTTTTTTCTACCCATATACGAGTATATAACTTCGGGCATATAAAAAAATAGCATGTTTGTGTAAAAAATTAGAAAGGTTATCAAAATAATAAGATGCGACTATATTAAAGAAAGGATGCTAGTGTACGGGTTAATGGGTTATAATCATGTTGGAAAACATTGTGAAAGGTGTTTATCAAGACTAAATGAAGTACTAATTATTACTTTGCACATAATGAATAAATTATTCATCTAGAATATAGAGAACATATATACATACTAAATTATAAACTTTTCAAATAACACAGGTAAGTGTCCCATATTGAGAAAGCTAAGGATGAGAGAGTTTAACATTTGATAAGGCTAAGGGATAAGATTATTCCTCCTATTGCCATATGATTTTAGAATTAAACCTCCTTTGATCTTGTAAAGAGTACTCTCTCACAACAAAGCAAATTAAAGATGTGTATAGTGTATAAAGTCGACTAGCTGGAAAGAAATGATTATTAGGTGCAAATTGCAAGTGATTTCTACTTTTCATGAGTATAAGAGGTATCTGACGAGTATGTATGTAATACGAGCTAATATCAATTTTGAACTTTTTATAAATCGATCCTTGAGTTGGATGCCTCATGCTTATACCGATGGTAAATCAAGCTTATTACCCTTTCTTTGTTCCATCATCGTAGACTTCGTAGTAAAGGCTATCAAATCGCGATTTGGTTAGTTGGCAAATCATGGGGTGAAACAAGCAAATTACTCCGTATCAATAGTCGATGACTCTTATAAACATTGGAACAAAGGGTGTGATTCTCTATGAGATTATTATTGAGATATTGTACTTTAGTGGGTTTTCAATACAAAATTAGCTCAGTAAGAATCGGTTGAATTAGCAATGAGTAACAAAATCGAGCGATCATAAAGCCTGTGAACGTCATACATATGCAAGCAATGTGACATCATGTACACGCATATAACATATCGTCATTTTAATAGTTGTTAGTATATGAAGCTAATTAAATCCAAGCCATTATTAGTTAGGTTTGGATGTGGCAAGTGGGGAAATGTTGTCCCTCCTTTGATCCTAATCCTACCCTTTTTGTGATAGGAGGGGCACCTTCCTTAACTTACCGTAAAAATAAAAAATAAAAAATAAAAAAAAAATGGAAAAATGTTCAAATACATATCTTGAGAATGTTTTATGGGTTCTACGTATCTTAAGATATTTTAAATATAACATTACATATTGAAATTAACATATATTTTTTATTTTTAGTTTGGGAACTACGTATCTTGAGAATATAACATCGAATATTATAAATTACTTAATGAGACAAATTAAATTAAGTGAGACAAAACATGACCATGTTATTTTTATATGGACAATTTTACAATGGCTACACAAATTTTGTAGCCATTGTAATTTTTAAATCATGACCGTACATTTTTCAGTATTAAATCAAGGTCATTTATTGATTTGACTCGACGAATTTTTTTATTTATCATTAAATTAAAAAATTAGTTGCTTTTATCTCCTTCTTCTCGCTCTACACTACTAGGTCATCATACATTCCATTTACCATTGAATTCGTCTTTAAGAATCAAAGGTCATATATAACAGAATTCAAAACTTTATCCACCAAATTCCACCATTATTAATCATCTCCTTTGCTTTTGTACCTTTCTTCCGTAATTTGTAATCTAATTCTACGGATCGAGTATAGTTATTCTATATTTGCTATTTGATTATATATAAGACTTTTTGTGAAAAATTACTTTATACAAGTCAGTTTTTGTGAAAAGTTAAACTGCCTTATTAAAATATTGTTGTAATAAACTACCTTTTACACAATAGATGTTGTAAGAAACTATCTTATAAAACAGTTAATGTTGTAAAAAGCTACATTTTGCCGAATTATTGCATTCAATAAGAGACGTTTAATGACCCATTTTCAATCGTTTTTTCTCCTTTTTCCACCCAATTTCTCCGTAGCCCCCTTATAACCCCTAATTCCTCTTTTCTATGGTACCAACTTACAACATTTAGTTTTTATATGTTAGTTTCTTACAACAATTTTTTTATAAGGTAGTTTTTCACAAAATTTGATGTATATAAGGTAATTTTTTCACAAAAAGTCCTTATATAATAAGAACTCTTAATGCTATTATACTATGTGTATGGAAATTAACCAATATCTTATGGAAAGAAAGGTTCGTTGGAAATCAGCTGCGAAAATCAAAACTTATACGAAATATATCAAGACTTTAATTAAATACGTCATTGGAGAATTTTTTTTTTTAATTTTTTTTAATAAAAAATATTAATTTAATGGCCACAATTTTTGTGTAGCCATTGAATAGTCATCCTATTTTATATATTTAATAAGTAATTTAGATTATTCTCTTATTTAGTGTCAAAGTTTCAAATGAAAAGATCACTGTGAAATGGATTGGGATACATGGTATTTTAATTACAGTTTTACATTAAAAATTGTGGAAAATATCCGGACAAAAAAGAAAAGAGTATATAAACTTAAAATAAATCAAAACCTTACAATTCATAAGTAAGATGACAAAACAAAAATATCACAATTACCTTATATATAGTCACTATAGACAACGGTTAGTTGCATTAGTACGGACGTATTATAAACATTTTTTTTTGTAGAAAATTATTTTGGTATTGTATTATAAACAATTTAATACAAAATTAGCACAAAAAAAAAGGAAATTATAAACGAACTCTTACAAATAGGTTCTTGTTACACCACCATAGACATGATTAACACTAGAAATAATATGAACATCCAGCCCTTGCCTAAGAGTGAGTTTCTCCTACTCTGCTGCTGCGGCCATAGTTAATGAGCGGCGGAGGCGGGGGAACGGCCAAGTAATTGCAATGTGGATAGCCACGATGACAACGTCGCAACAATACTGGTAGAGGGGGTATGAATCGTTGTATGAATGTTATTTGATTCATTTTCCCCCTAACTTAATATCCTCTACAATTACATTTAATTTTCACCCTTTCTTCTCCTTTATAAACTATTTATTTTCTAATTAAAATAAAATATAAAATAAAAATTTATATTGTACACCTATAAACATCTCGTGCAATGCATGGGCCAGAAGGCTAGTTCATCTAGAATATGGAGATCAAGCATATATACATTTTGAAGTATAAACTTTTCTAACCGCACATTGCATGTAAGTGTCTCACATTGAAAAAGGAAAAGAAAGTTAAACACTTGACAAGGCTAAGGAGTTACTTCTCCTATTGTCATATGACCTGATTTTGGGATAACACCTTCTTTAGTCTTGTAAACTGGACTCTCTCACAACAAAGCAAATTAAAAATTTGTACACTAGATAAAGTGAACTAGCTGGATAGAAATAAAATCCTAGTGGTTAATTTGACTAGGTCAATTGGTCTTGGTAAGTTATATGTAGTACGAGCTAGTTAAGGGACCGATAAAAAGAATTATTAGAGCGTTCACATTGGTTGGAAAATAGCTTCCCATTTGACAAAAAATGGAAATAGGAACCTTCCCTCTAATGTAGTTGCTTTCCCATTTACTAATTTTTGATGGGGAGGTTAATATAAATGTAACCCTTCCAAAAGTAAAGTGGTCCCATTTTACACCAAAAATTATTTTATTAATATTGGTGGGGAATGGGAAGTAGAAAGGGAGAAAAGGTGGTGGGGTATGAAAAATAGGATAAAGAAAGTAAATGGGAAAGTTAATGAATGTATGTATGTAATTGTAAAATGGAAAGGATATGAGATAAAGTTAGTAAAAAGTAAGTTAAGTATAATACAAAGACCTCACTTTTCACTTTTTTCACCTTTAAGAACCTCCCACTTTTTTTTCCTCTTTAAAAAAATATCCGTTGGAGTGGGCCCCAGTAACAGTTCCATTAACGGAGACAAGATTTTGGTGGTAACCTCCACTTTTTAAATTTTTATGAGGTGTTAAAATAAAACTTTTTTTTAAGTGGTGTTAAAAAACATTTTAAGACTTTTGTCAGGTGTTAAAATCCAAAATATCCTAAAAAAATTTAACAAAACACTGCAAAATAATTAAAAAAATACAAAATAAAAAAAAA
>NW_018742366.1:30000-52500 GCF_001683475.1 Chenopodium quinoa
TATATGAATTAGTTTTAACTTTTAAGAATGGGTGTGGGCTGTAAGAGTCCACTTTACAAGTCGAAGTAAATTTCATCTCAAAAATTATATGACAATAGAAGAAATAGTCCTTTATTATTAGAAAGTGTTTAATATGAGGCACTTACATAGTTATATACATGTGTTATTTACAAGGATAATTTGTCAAAAATAAGCAATCTTTTGTTCGATCTTCTCAAAATAAGCAAACCTTTCGATTAACTAATAATAAGTTGACCTTTATGGGGTTTTATTTTTAAATAAGTTAGACGACCTATAACCTACCAAACGGGTCACTTTTTTTTTTTTTTTTTTTTTATTTCCCTAGTTCTAATAAGTTTTTTCTTATTTTATATTGTATTTTGAGGGTGGAGGTGGGAGGGGTGGTGATTTCAATGGCGGGGATGGGAGGTGGAGATGATTTCGATGCTCATGGAGGTTTTGACGGTGGTCGACAGGGCAAGGGCAGGGAGCTGAGGGGGGCGGGGGGCTGGCTATAGTGGGGGTATCTAAAAATTAAGGTTTTTTTTTTAACATTATAAAAAACTTTTTTTTTAAAAAAAAAAAAAAAATTTTACAAATTTTAAAAATTAATCAAAATAATAAATTTAGTTAAATTTTTAAAAAATAATCAACCACATAATAACACGCCGGGTCCTCTATTGTGTGGAAGGTACATGTTTAGCCGCCGGACCCTCTATTGTGTGGAAGGTACATGCTTAGCCGCCGGGTCCTCTATTGTTTGGAAGGTACATGCTTAGCCCTCTATCTTCCATTGATTTTCCAAATCAAAACAAAAAATTAAAAACCTGCTAGTATCATGCCAAAAGCTACTACATACAGTGCATTGTTGTAAATATCAAGTCGTACGTACAACAAGGGATATAACCAAATTATAAATAATTTACGTACGATTTAGTGAATTCTTACAGTCCTTTAATTATTTTTTTTTTATTAAACAAAGGTTTGAACAAGCCAAACCACTAAAAGGTACCTAAAAATATTAATTATTACTCTGCACATAATAAATAAATTATTCATCTAGAATATGGAGAGCATATATACATGTTGCACCGGGACCACGTAACAATTTTCTTCATATATGCTGATCACAACATTCGCCAAATTTCGAATTTTGGTTATAAATTGTTGGGGTGTTCATCCCAAGTCTCATATGGAAATATTAAGGAAGTGAAGAGCTCCTTATAAGTGAGAGTACGCACACTCCATTAGTATTAGCTAGGTTTTATGAAAAGGTGTACAAAAACAAATTCGTGCGGGTTAGGTCTAAAGAGGACAATATCATACTAATATAATGTGGAGGGGAGTGTGCGTGTGACCCGACAAGGTGGTTGACCCGAACCCAATATGAATATGATGGGAAATCCTTCAAATTGTAGAAGTGGTTGGTGATATACACCTAGCTTATTAAGAAAAAACGGAGGAAGTATGTATATATAAGCACCCTTGTGCTCAATATATATAATCTTCACATACTCGATCAAAGCATCATTGATGCCATAGAAGGAGGGGTTGGCAGACTCCATGATCCTTGTTTGATTAGGAGTTGAAATTTCAAACACAACGCGATTCTCTCCTAGGCCAAGTTGTGTTGTTCGATCACTGGTTACTACTCCATACTTATATTACTACTAGTTAAGTTGTTCGTTAGTTCAAACGATTCAAGCAACTTTGTAACATGTTCGATTATATTACCTCCGTATTCCAAATTTCAAATTAAACGATGTGAACATTTTGAAGCATAACACAATACACAAACTTCAACTTCATTGTTGTTTGTAATTTACACATAAAGAAAAGTAGAGTTGAGTAGTCTAGGTTTATGCTAGATTCGTCTGGCTATATTTTTTTTTAAAATCAGTTTCTTATAAATTTTCAAAATACATAAGTAAAGATATTAATTTTTAAAGTTTTACATTGCTATATGTTGTTATATACTTATATGTTGTTGAAGGGAACTTGATATTTTAAGCTAGTAGGGGTGATTTTTTATCGAATTAATGGGGAGGAACTTTTTATATTGTTTAAGGGTGATTTATCCTATAAATTTGGACTTAATCTCCTAGATTATGGTCCCAAAAATTTCAGGCTTTATCTTTAAGAATTCAGATTCAAAAAAAAAAAATGAATAAATAAAAAAATCAGATTCTAGTTGCCACAATTTTTAAATAAATATAGTGGGCATTAGTGGATGAATAATTATTAAATGGCCACAATTTTATATTAGATTAATCACAATAATTTATTTCTTTTGTCCAATGTGAACCTTGATAAAATTGACTTTCGATTATTTTTTAAAAATGTTGACAAAAAGAACTGCCATGTTCTATCCCACTATCATTCGGATTTTCAATTTTTCACATGTCAGTTTTTTTTTTTTCCTTGCTTAATGTTATTCTTAATTCTGTTGCTTCAATTCAATCCTCATCCACTTTAATTAAATTGTATATGCATAGATTTCTCAAAAATAAAATGAAAGCAACACACAATTAAGAGGAATTGGATGAAACCAAACGACATTGAAAAAAAGTAAGTCCGAGTGAAAGGACAACAATATTCTACTTTGATGGAAAAAGTAACAGATGACGAACAAGACAAAGCAGCAGAATGTCCAAGCAATCAAAACACATTTTAGTTATTGGCTCACGCTCCATGCTAATTTGTCCATCATCATATGTGGTTCCCTCATGCTTCTTCCAACCTAAAAACATTATTAATTGTGATGAGGAGTGGATTGAAGCAACACACAATGAATGAAAGCAAACAACATTGAGTAAAGAAAGAAAAAAAAAATGAAAATTGAATGATAGTGGGATAGAATTTAATTTTTTTTCAACGTTTTTCAAAAATAAAATCAAAAGTCAATTTTATCAACGATTCACATTAGTCAAAAGAAATAAACGGTTGTGATTTGATCTAAAACGCTGGCCACAATTTTATTATGGCCACACGAAAATCATCCTGGGCATTAGTAACGTAAAGGAAAATGTTAGTTTTGTAAAAATTACTTAAAATATTAATATTCACTAAAATCTTAAATAATCATACCCATAATGTCATACGGTATCTCAGAAACTTTTAAAAGTGTCTCAAATTATAAATTGCGCATGCAGGGCGTTTGTTTGCTAGCAATAATGAGCAGTACGTACTGCAATGATAAAAGCAGTATCTTTACGTACTGTAAAGAGAAAAGTCCAAGAAGGTGGTAAGAACTTTCAGTCGTTGCAAATTGTAGATTAGGGCTAATTGGGCTGATTCTAGAGACGTTGGCCAAGCACGTACGAAGTTGACCTTTACGGAATTTTTTATTTTATTTTTTTATTATAATAGTAGGAAGCTAAGGAGACTGATTATACTAGTATTTCAACCTATTAATAAATTTTTTGATCTAGAATTAGTTGATCACCTATTTGGGATTGGATGTATGTAGGGGCATTATTATTACTGATCGGTAAAATTAATATTTGCTAAAAAAGTAAGGAAGGTTAAGAATGGAGAGGTAATAGAATCTTTACCCCATCTATCCTCACTTGATAAGATTTAAACCTCGTAATTCAAAGATTTAAACTCACATATATATCAAGCAATTATATATGATTTAAATTCACTCGAACATAATGCAATACATGATATATAAAAAAAAAAAAAAAAAAAAAAAAAAAAAAAAAAAAAAAACCGACCGACCCGTACACACCAAACCATGTACACTAGATCATGATCATGCTAGCATATTAGAAAAGCAAAACATAACAGCAAGCCGTTGATATATCACCATCAACCTAATACACCCTTTGTTCATTAGGATGTCTTATTAACATGGCTATTAACTCCGGACAGACGGAGTAAAACCTATGAACGACAGCGCTTCAATTATATGACGGTGGACTGTGACGTAGGTTGCTGCAGGCATTTTTGGCAATTCTGCTGAAGGTCTGGTAATTGGGAAAGAGGCTTCGTTCTTTGGAGTACTTTTCCTCTATTGATTTAGCCGCACTACAAAAGTCTTTAAGATTGCGCGGATCAGTAAGACGTAATAAAAGGTCTTTATTCTGCTCAAGAAATTTTTGAGAGAAGGGAAAGAATAATAAAAGTTGTATTCCATCCATTGAAAAACATACTACATATCAACATACATATAGTGCAAAATAACTAAGCTATAATTAAGGAACATGATCCATGATCATCGATCGTACTAATATTAACCCACTAAACTAACTCACTACTATTATAACTCCACTAACACAAACTAATACTTAGTAGATCATATTCCTATATATTAGGAGTTAACTAACCACTAACAATTTGAAGCAAATATTCCAACATCCATTTCTTAACCAAAATAGAGTGAGTACTTAAAATCAAGTCAAAATTAGTATGTGAATATAATAACCAAAAGTCAGAATAACGCGATTATTAAGATTCGAATTGAAGAAGTAATTTATTATGGATCGAGTATGAAATACAGGTAGTTAGGTAGTATATTTAGCTAAAACAGCGTTAATCTAAATTGCAATTTTTTGTATAACTAAAATAAGTAACAATTTATTATATTGGATAACAATTATATATTACTTCCTTCGTTCTTTTATACTTGACTCACTTTGACTTTTATACTATTCACCGCCCTGCATTTACCATCTTTTGTGAATTATATATAAGTTATACATATTCACGTTGTATCTTGTTAGATTCCTTTCAATAAATACTATCATAATATGTAATTTTTATAATTTTTACTTAAAGTTATTGATCGTTAAGGTTTTGCATTGGCAAACGTGATAAAAGAAACAGGTCATATAAAAAAAGAACGGAGGAAGTATGACTTAAGCTCACTCAAACATAGTGCAATACATAAAGAAAAACAAACAAAGAAACAACAACACACACCAAACAAGTACATACACTAGCTCATGATCATGCTAACTTATTAGGAAAGCAAAACATAACAATTCAAGCGATTGATAATGATATATCGATCACCATCAACATAATACACCCTTTGTGCATCAGGATGTATATATTATTAGCACGACTATTAATTCCGGATAGACGGAGGACTATTTAGGTTGTTGCAGAACTTGGCAAGGCGTTGGAAGGTCTGGTAGTTGGGAATGATAGAGAAGCTTCGTTCTTCGGAGTATTCTTCCTCTATTGATTTAACCGCACTACAAAGGTCTTTCAGATTGCGTGCATCAGTAAGACGTAATAAAAGGTCTTTATTATTCATTAAAAATTCTTTAAAGGTTGATTTTTGTTTTGCCACCTTAACAATACCATTACTCCAGTTCTTAAACCCCTGTAGAAGGCGCCCAAAGTTGATCGCCCCACCGTCGACGCCGCTAGTGATCACCAGGCCTAGGATAACAAGAAACCATCCCATGGCCACCATGTTGTTATTTCTTATACAATAGCTCTTCATTTTTTTTGATTTTTTTTGTTTCGAATTTAATTATGAAGGTTAATTATGCATATTATTTGAGTACTTAGCTAGGCTACTGAAGTATGGTATTTATAGTGGAAGATATGAATCGAAAATATAACACTATTGAATAAAATATATTAATTTGTAACTAGCTTAGGGAAGGTAGTAAAATATTAAGGTTGCAAATAAATTGCAAGAATAGTTTCAAGGGTAGATGCGTTGCATGTTCATTGAGATGCTTGTATGGAAGGTACATGCTTAGCCGCCGGGTCCTCTATGCGATCTTCCATTGGTTTTCCAAATGAAAACAAAAAATTAGAAAAAATGTATGTAGTATCATATGCATGCCAAAAAGTAACTACAGTTCTTGTAATTTGTTAATGTCAAGAGGTACAACTAGGGATTAAAACAGAAATAAAATAATTTATGTACAATATATTTAATTCTCATAATCCTTTAATTATTAGCAAATGTGATAGGGTTGTTACTTAGCTTGTAGCTAGATAGCCCAAACACTATTTCTATATCCCCATGTGCCAAAACAAAAATTAATAAAACTCGTAGGTATAAAAGTAAAAATTGAACAATGGACAAACATTAATGTTAGGTTCAAGTGTGAATACACTGAGTAGTGTTGTCCCATATTAAAAAAGAGAGCAGAGGGATTTTCAATTTATAACCCAAACAGACTACTCTTTCTATTGACAGTTGGTTTTAAGATTGAACTTCGGTTGGGATCTGAGTTGTGGGCCTTTGGACTTCTCTGCTTATATTCTTCTCCATCTGTTATAACAATTAACAAGGACAAAGTTAGTCGTAATTACTCTATATATTTTATTAAAAAAAAAAAACTTCTAGAAGGCATGTGAGAAACACATTTTCAGACTAGTTTCATGTAGCAATTTACCTTTGGGTCCAAGTCCAATTAATCATATCTCCTAGCTAGTTCAATTTGCTAGTCTTCCAAAGTCCAACATAGAAAACTAAAAAAATCATGAAAAGAGCAAAAGACCAAATAAAATGCACATATCACACGTTCACACCATGCATAAGACCAAAGACTACTTTTCTTGCACCAAAAAATAAAATAAAATAAAATAAAAAGCCCGACTTAATTACCTCCTACTTGATTTAAAAAGTCAAGTCACAGATAGGTGACTATTATGAGAAGCCCACTGGATTGCAAATATGGGTGTTTATTCGGTTTTTGGTTTAAATTTAGGCCAAATTTAATCTCGATCCGAAATAAAATTTGGTTTTTGTTTTTAAATCCAATCCGATTCGAATTTCTCATGAATCTAATCCGGTCCAATTCGAATTAAAATTCGATTATTTGGATCCGATCCGAAATTCCGAATTAAAATACATTGCAAATTTTTAGGGACTAAAGTGATAATAAAAATAAAAATGCAATAATAAAAAGCTTATTCTTAAATACACAGTTGTACATGATTAATACAAATATTGAAAACATAGTTTTACATAATTTATATTAACGTAATTATCAACATAATTTTACATGATTAATATAAAGTATCCCTATTTGCAAAAGCATGGTTTCATATTTCGGTTAATTCGGTTTTTTGGATCCAATCAAGGTCAATCTGATCCGATCAGAAAGTCCAAATTTTCAAAAAAATTCAATCCGATCTGATCCGATTTAAAATTTAGATCCGATCCAAATTAATAATACATTTTGAATTGAATTGAATTTCGATTTTATCCGAATAATAAACACCCCTAATTGCAAAAACTCTTGTTTTCCATTTTGATTAGCCTCAATATCTTTATTAACTTATACACACCAATTGAGCGCACCCACAATATTAATATAAATGGACTTCAATTCCTTAAAGTTGTGATCAATATTTACCTTTTCTCCGTAATAACGAAAAATGAACTATATATACAATTTATTTGATGGAGTATTTTTTTTTTCTACCCATATACGAGTATATAACTTCGGGCATATAAAAAAATAGCATGTTTGTGTAAAAAATTAGAAAGGTTATCAAAATAATAAGATGCGACTATATTAAAGAAAGGATGCTAGTGTACGGGTTAATGGGTTATAATCATGTTGGAAAACATTGTGAAAGGTGTTTATCAAGACTAAATGAAGTACTAATTATTACTTTGCACATAATGAATAAATTATTCATCTAGAATATAGAGAACATATATACATACTAAATTATAAACTTTTCAAATAACACAGGTAAGTGTCCCATATTGAGAAAGCTAAGGATGAGAGAGTTTAACATTTGATAAGGCTAAGGGATAAGATTATTCCTCCTATTGCCATATGATTTTAGAATTAAACCTCCTTTGATCTTGTAAAGAGTACTCTCTCACAACAAAGCAAATTAAAGATGTGTATAGTGTATAAAGTCGACTAGCTGGAAAGAAATGATTATTAGGTGCAAATTGCAAGTGATTTCTACTTTTCATGAGTATAAGAGGTATCTGACGAGTATGTATGTAATACGAGCTAATATCAATTTTGAACTTTTTATAAATCGATCCTTGAGTTGGATGCCTCATGCTTATACCGATGGTAAATCAAGCTTATTACCCTTTCTTTGTTCCATCATCGTAGACTTCGTAGTAAAGGCTATCAAATCGCGATTTGGTTAGTTGGCAAATCATGGGGTGAAACAAGCAAATTACTCCGTATCAATAGTCGATGACTCTTATAAACATTGGAACAAAGGGTGTGATTCTCTATGAGATTATTATTGAGATATTGTACTTTAGTGGGTTTTCAATACAAAATTAGCTCAGTAAGAATCGGTTGAATTAGCAATGAGTAACAAAATCGAGCGATCATAAAGCCTGTGAACGTCATACATATGCAAGCAATGTGACATCATGTACACGCATATAACATATCGTCATTTTAATAGTTGTTAGTATATGAAGCTAATTAAATCCAAGCCATTATTAGTTAGGTTTGGATGTGGCAAGTGGGGAAATGTTGTCCCTCCTTTGATCCTAATCCTACCCTTTTTGTGATAGGAGGGGCACCTTCCTTAACTTACCGTAAAAATAAAAAATAAAAAATAAAAAAAAAATGGAAAAATGTTCAAATACATATCTTGAGAATGTTTTATGGGTTCTACGTATCTTAAGATATTTTAAATATAACATTACATATTGAAATTAACATATATTTTTTATTTTTAGTTTGGGAACTACGTATCTTGAGAATATAACATCGAATATTATAAATTACTTAATGAGACAAATTAAATTAAGTGAGACAAAACATGACCATGTTATTTTTATATGGACAATTTTACAATGGCTACACAAATTTTGTAGCCATTGTAATTTTTAAATCATGACCGTACATTTTTCAGTATTAAATCAAGGTCATTTATTGATTTGACTCGACGAATTTTTTTATTTATCATTAAATTAAAAAATTAGTTGCTTTTATCTCCTTCTTCTCGCTCTACACTACTAGGTCATCATACATTCCATTTACCATTGAATTCGTCTTTAAGAATCAAAGGTCATATATAACAGAATTCAAAACTTTATCCACCAAATTCCACCATTATTAATCATCTCCTTTGCTTTTGTACCTTTCTTCCGTAATTTGTAATCTAATTCTACGGATCGAGTATAGTTATTCTATATTTGCTATTTGATTATATATAAGACTTTTTGTGAAAAATTACTTTATACAAGTCAGTTTTTGTGAAAAGTTAAACTGCCTTATTAAAATATTGTTGTAATAAACTACCTTTTACACAATAGATGTTGTAAGAAACTATCTTATAAAACAGTTAATGTTGTAAAAAGCTACATTTTGCCGAATTATTGCATTCAATAAGAGACGTTTAATGACCCATTTTCAATCGTTTTTTCTCCTTTTTCCACCCAATTTCTCCGTAGCCCCCTTATAACCCCTAATTCCTCTTTTCTATGGTACCAACTTACAACATTTAGTTTTTATATGTTAGTTTCTTACAACAATTTTTTTTATAAGGTAGTTTTTCACAAAATTTGATGTATATAAGGTAATTTTTTCACAAAAAGTCCTTATATAATAAGAACTCTTAATGCTATTATACTATGTGTATGGAAATTAACCAATATCTTATGGAAAGAAAGGTTCGTTGGAAATCAGCTGCGAAAATCAAAACTTATACGAAATATATCAAGACTTTAATTAAATACGTCATTGGAGAATTTTTTTTTTTAATTTTTTTTAATAAAAAATATTAATTTAATGGCCACAATTTTTGTGTAGCCATTGAATAGTCATCCTATTTTATATATTTAATAAGTAATTTAGATTATTCTCTTATTTAGTGTCAAAGTTTCAAATGAAAAGATCACTGTGAAATGGATTGGGATACATGGTATTTTAATTACAGTTTTACATTAAAAATTGTGGAAAATATCCGGACAAAAAAGAAAAGAGTATATAAACTTAAAATAAATCAAAACCTTACAATTCATAAGTAAGATGACAAAACAAAAATATCACAATTACCTTATATATAGTCACTATAGACAACGGTTAGTTGCATTAGTACGGACGTATTATAAACATTTTTTTTTGTAGAAAATTATTTTGGTATTGTATTATAAACAATTTAATACAAAATTAGCACAAAAAAAAAGGAAATTATAAACGAACTCTTACAAATAGGTTCTTGTTACACCACCATAGACATGATTAACACTAGAAATAATATGAACATCCAGCCCTTGCCTAAGAGTGAGTTTCTCCTACTCTGCTGCTGCGGCCATAGTTAATGAGCGGCGGAGGCGGGGGAACGGCCAAGTAATTGCAATGTGGATAGCCACGATGACAACGTCGCAACAATACTGGTAGAGGGGGTATGAATCGTTGTATGAATGTTATTTGATTCATTTTCCCCCTAACTTAATATCCTCTACAATTACATTTAATTTTCACCCTTTCTTCTCCTTTATAAACTATTTATTTTCTAATTAAAATAAATTATAAAATAAAAATTTATATTGTACACCTATAAACATCTCGTGCAATGCATGGGCCAGAAGGCTAGTTCATCTAGAATATGGAGATCAAGCATATATACATTTTGAAGTATAAACTTTTCTAACCGCACATTGCATGTAAGTGTCTCACATTGAAAAAGGAAAAGAAAGTTAAACACTTGACAAGGCTAAGGAGTTACTTCTCCTATTGTCATATGACCTGATTTTGGGATAACACCTTCTTTAGTCTTGTAAACTGGACTCTCTCACAACAAAGCAAATTAAAAATTTGTACACTAGATAAAGTGAACTAGCTGGATAGAAATAAAATCCTAGTGGTTAATTTGACTAGGTCAATTGGTCTTGGTAAGTTATATGTAGTACGAGCTAGTTAAGGGACCGATAAAAAGAATTATTAGAGCGTTCACATTGGTTGGAAAATAGCTTCCCATTTGACAAAAAATGGAAATAGGAACCTTCCCTCTAATGTAGTTGCTTTCCCATTTACTAATTTTTGATGGGGAGGTTAATATAAATGTAACCCTTCCAAAAGTAAAGTGGTCCCATTTTACACCAAAAATTATTTTATTAATATTGGTGGGGAATGGGAAGTAGAAAGGGAGAAAAGGTGGTGGGGTATGAAAAATAGGATAAAGAAAGTAAATGGGAAAGTTAATGAATGTATGTATGTAATTGTAAAATGGAAAGGATATGAGATAAAGTTAGTAAAAAGTAAGTTAAGTATAATACAAAGACCTCACTTTTCACTTTTTTCACCTTTAAGAACCTCCCACTTTTTTTTCCTCTTTAAAAAAATATCCGTTGGAGTGGGCCCCAGTAACAGTTCCATTAACGGAGACAAGATTTTGGTGGTAACCTCCACTTTTTAAATTTTTATGAGGTGTTAAAATAAAACTTTTTTTTAAGTGGTGTTAAAAAACATTTTAAGACTTTTGTCAGGTGTTAAAATCCAAAATATCCTAAAAAAATTTAACAAAACACTGCAAAATAATTAAAAAAAATACAAAATAAAAAAAAAAAAATTAAAAAAATATACAAAATAAATATAAACAAAAATAAAATACAACAGAATTGAAAAAAAAAACAAAAAAAACAAAAAAACAAAACAAACAAACAAACAAATAATTGAAAAGTAAATATAAACATAAAAAAGAGGATTCCACTTATTTGTTAATCACCACGTTTGAAATTTTACCCTATTCACAAACACTCTTTTGATCGTCTTTTGTGATTTATATATTGGAAAAGGAAATAGTCGTGTGTAATCTTGTTAATTAGAGTCATCGATCTCTAATTTCATGATACTCCGTATCAGCTTTTTACAGAATATAATTTTATACAACAATACAATTTAACATATTTAAGTAATAAAATTGAATGTGCATCAGCAAGCGTGAAATCTCCAACATTGTGATTAAAACTGAATGGAGGAAGCATTTTTAATACCGCAATCTAGTAACACAAATTATCTAAAGTTGATATTCTATATTTGTTATTAAGAAAAGAGTAAAAAGATTGAAATCAATAACTAGTACGTTTTAAATAAATTACACTGTCTACCCCCTAGGCTTTAAAGAATGCACCAATCACTCCTACAGTCCTACTCTTTACTAGTACGTTTTTAGAGATTGTACTACCTATACCAAATTTTTCAAAAATGCACCAATTATGTTAGTAGCTAGTGGAGGGGACGGGGGCAATAATTTGAGCGTGAAACAACTTACAAATGGGATAACAGTGGTGAGAAACTTCGTTGCAACTTGCATGCATTTCTAGTATTCTACTGTTTAATGATAAGATTTGTGACAAAATGAAATGGATTGGAAAAACAAAATATAGTTGCGATAAACTTTAATTTTTGCAGTGTACCCAAGCTTTTGTCTCTACGATTGTATTCCTAGAGATTAGAGTAAAGCCCGTCGATTTATAATTTGATATGTATGAACTTAATAGATTGAAATGATTCAAATTTGAACTAACCCAACTCAAATAGGTCTGATCCAAGTCTAATCATTCATTCAATCAATGATCCGATTTTAAATCCCTAGCTACTAACCTACAAGTACGTACTAGTTAGGATCTTTTCTAATTTGATCGAATATAGATTTAGTTATACATATGATAACTGAAATTTTATTTGAATGTAATCATGTTTTTCGATGACACGCATATATCCCAAATTCTCAGAAACTAAATAACTTATGACATTTTCCTGTTTTAATTCGAAAATAACCAACCCTAATATGAAATATTTGCTCACCTTATTTTTAATTTCTTGAAAATAAAGTCTCAACAACAAATCATTCATATCCAACAATTTTAATATATAATGTCAAACCAATTTCATTATATTTTCAAACAGAATTCGTAGTTCTAATATTCCATGAAAACCAAAGATATTAAAATAGCAATTCCATAACCAAAGTCGTCTTAAACGTACAATCGAAAGAAGAAAAACAGATACAAACCAAATGACAACAATACTGCGTAGGAATATAGAACACAATTAACGACTAATTCTAGGATAAAACTTTACGGCAATTCTTCTGCTTGTAGAACAAAATTACGCGAGTTTGAGTCTTAGGATAATGTTGAAGAATCTGCAGGTAACGGGGGTTTTGTAGAAGGAGTTGAACTATGGCACACTCTTTCCTTAAAGACGACGGTGGTGGTGGTGGATAATTTGTGGGCGGATCAATATTGTTTATTCTCTGCAAAATTTCATTATAGGCTTCTCTGAGAAATTTTGCGTCTTCTTCACCAATCTCAAATTTCCCTCCATTAAGAAACTTCTCAATTGATGTCTCAAATGGTAGATTTAGAGCTGCGCTGGTCAGTACTGTATAGCTCAGCAAAGCAACGATTACAAGCATATAAATGGCAACAGAATGGTTGTTCTTACTTAACTTCATTTTTCAAAAACTTAAGGAGAGAGAGAATTGAAAAAAATAAACTTGTAGAAGAATTAGTATTAGTAGTAGTGAGTAGTTTTATGACTGTTGAGTAGGGTGAGATGTGAATAACTAGACGTCTCGACTATTTATGGACGAATTAAGTAGAAAAGGAAACCGCGTTCAATGCGTGTATAAAGTAAAAATGGTGATGTTTACAAGTCGAAGGAGATTGTAGTAAGATGTAAGACTGTAGAAAGTAAGAAATTTCGGTGCAACTTCCATACATTTCCTCTATTCTTGTATTCCAAAAATATTGTAGAAAGTATTGTGTGGAAGGTGCATGCTTAGCAGTCGGGTCCTCTATTGTGTGGAAGGTACATGCTTAGTCGCCGGGCAGGGGTGGTTCTGAGCATGTGTAGGGTGGTCGATCGCACAGGGCTCCCTTAGTGAAACTACTATAAATATTGTTACATGTGTTTCAAAAAAAAAAAAAAAAAAAAATATATATATATATATATATATATATATATATATATATATATATATATTGTTACATGAGAAAGAAAAAAATTAGGATTGTGGGTACGTAAAAGGCAGGAGGGACAAGTGGATAACGACAATTATATGAATTAGTTTTAACTTTTAAGAATGGGTGTGGGCTGTAAGAGTCCACTTTACAAGTCGAAGTAAATTTCATCTCAAAAATTATATGACAATAGAAGAAATAGTCCTTTATTATTAGAAAGTGTTTAATATGAGGCACTTACATAGTTATATACATGTGTTATTTACAAGGATAATTTGTCAAAAATAAGCAATCTTTTGTTCGATCTTCTCAAAATAAGCAAACCTTTCGATTAACTAATAATAAGTTGACCTTTATGGGGTTTTATTTTTAAATAAGTTAGACGACCTATAACCTACCAAACGGGTCACTTTTTTTTTTTTTTTTTTTTTATTTCCCTAGTTCTAATAAGTTTTTTTCTTATTTTATATTGTATTTTGAGGGTGGAGGTGGGAGGGGTGGTGATTTCAATGGCGGGGATGGGAGGTGGAGATGATTTCGATGCTCATGGAGGTTTTGACGGTGGTCGACAGGGCAAGGGCAGGGAGCTGAGGGGGGCGGGGGGCTGGCTATAGTGGGGGTATCTAAAAATTAAGGTTTTTTTTTTAACATTATAAAAAACTTTTTTTTTAAAAAAAAAAAAAAAATTTTACAAATTTTAAAAATTAATCAAAATAATAAATTTAGTTAAATTTTTAAAAAATAATCAACCACATAATAACACGCCGGGTCCTCTATTGTGTGGAAGGTACATGTTTAGCCGCCGGACCCTCTATTGTGTGGAAGGTACATGCTTAGCCGCCGGGTCCTCTATTGTTTGGAAGGTACATGCTTAGCCCTCTATCTTCCATTGATTTTCCAAATCAAAACAAAAAATTAAAAACCTGCTAGTATCATGCCAAAAGCTACTACATACAGTGCATTGTTGTAAATATCAAGTCGTACGTACAACAAGGGATATAACCAAATTATAAATAATTTACGTACGATTTAGTGAATTCTTACAGTCCTTTAATTATTTTTTTTTTTATTAAACAAAGGTTTGAACAAGCCAAACCACTAAAAGGTACCTAAAAATATTAATTATTACTCTGCACATAATAAATAAATTATTCATCTAGAATATGGAGAGCATATATACATGTTGCACCGGGACCACGTAACAATTTTCTTCATATATGCTGATCACAACATTCGCCAAATTTCGAATTTTGGTTATAAATTGTTGGGGTGTTCATCCCAAGTCTCATATGGAAATATTAAGGAAGTGAAGAGCTCCTTATAAGTGAGAGTACGCACACTCCATTAGTATTAGCTAGGTTTTATGAAAAGGTGTACAAAAACAAATTCGTGCGGGTTAGGTCTAAAGAGGACAATATCATACTAATATAATGTGGAGGGAGTGTGCGTGTGACCCGACAAGGTGGTTGACCCGAACCCAATATGAATATGATGGGAAATCCTTCAAATTGTAGAAGTGGTTGGTGATATACACCTAGCTTATTAAGAAAAAACGGAGGAAGTATGTATATATAAGCACCCTTGTGCTCAATATATATAATCTTCACATACTCGATCAAAGCATCATTGATGCCATAGAAGGAGGGGTTGGCAGACTCCATGATCCTTGTTTGATTAGGAGTTGAAATTTCAAACACAACGCGATTCTCTCCTAGGCCAAGTTGTGTTGTTCGATCACTGGTTACTACTCCATACTTATATTACTACTAGTTAAGTTGTTCGTTAGTTCAAACGATTCAAGCAACTTTGTAACATGTTCGATTATATTACCTCCGTATTCCAAATTTCAAATTAAACGATGTGAACATTTTGAAGCATAACACAATACACAAACTTCAACTTCATTGTTGTTTGTAATTTACACATAAAGAAAAGTAGAGTTGAGTAGTCTAGGTTTATGCTAGATTCGTCTGGCTATATTTTTTTTTAAAATCAGTTTCTTATAAATTTTCAAAATACATAAGTAAAGATATTAATTTTTAAAGTTTTACATTGCTATATGTTGTTATATACTTATATGTTGTTGAAGGGAACTTGATATTTTAAGCTAGTAGGGGTGATTTTTTATCGAATTAATGGGGAGGAACTTTTTATATTGTTTAAGGGTGATTTATCCTATAAATTTGGACTTAATCTCCTAGATTATGGTCCCAAAAATTTCAGGCTTTATCTTTAAGAATTCAGATTCAAAAAAAAAAAAATGAATAAATAAAAAAATCAGATTCTAGTTGCCACAATTTTTAAATAAATATAGTGGGCATTAGTGGATGAATAATTATTAAATGGCCACAATTTTATATTAGATTAATCACAATAATTTATTTCTTTTGTCCAATGTGAACCTTGATAAAATTGACTTTCGATTATTTTTTAAAAATGTTGACAAAAAGAACTGCCATGTTCTATCCCACTATCATTCGGATTTTCAATTTTTCACATGTCAGTTTTTTTTTTTTCCTTGCTTAATGTTATTCTTAATTCTGTTGCTTCAATTCAATCCTCATCCACTTTAATTAAATTGTATATGCATAGATTTCTCAAAAATAAAATGAAAGCAACACACAATTAAGAGGAATTGGATGAAACCAAACGACATTGAAAAAAAGTAAGTCCGAGTGAAAGGACAACAATATTCTACTTTGATGGAAAAAGTAACAGATGACGAACAAGACAAAGCAGCAGAATGTCCAAGCAATCAAAACACATTTTAGTTATTGGCTCACGCTCCATGCTAATTTGTCCATCATCATATGTGGTTCCCTCATGCTTCTTCCAACCTAAAAACATTATTAATTGTGATGAGGAGTGGATTGAAGCAACACACAATGAATGAAAGCAAACAACATTGAGTAAAGAAAGAAAAAAAAAATGAAAATTGAATGATAGTGGGATAGAATTTAATTTTTTTTTCAACGTTTTTCAAAAATAAAATCAAAAGTCAATTTTATCAACGATTCACATTAGTCAAAAGAAATAAACGGTTGTGATTTGATCTAAAACGCTGGCCACAATTTTATTATGGCCACACGAAAATCATCCTGGGCATTAGTAACGTAAAGGAAAATGTTAGTTTTGTAAAAATTACTTAAAATATTAATATTCACTAAAATCTTAAATAATCATACCCATAATGTCATACGGTATCTCAGAAACTTTTAAAAGTGTCTCAAATTATAAATTGCGCATGCAGGGCGTTTGTTTGCTAGCAATAATGAGCAGTACGTACTGCAATGATAAAAGCAGTATCTTTACGTACTGTAAAGAGAAAAGTCCAAGAAGGTGGTAAGAACTTTCAGTCGTTGCAAATTGTAGATTAGGGCTAATTGGGCTGATTCTAGAGACGTTGGCCAAGCACGTACGAAGTTGACCTTTACGGAATTTTTTATTTTATTTTTTTATTATAATAGTAGGAAGCTAAGGAGACTGATTATACTAGTATTTCAACCTATTAATAAATTTTTTGATCTAGAATTAGTTGATCACCTATTTGGGATTGGATGTATGTAGGGGCATTATTATTACTGATCGGTAAAATTAATATTTGCTAAAAAAGTAAGGAAGGTTAAGAATGGAGAGGTAATAGAATCTTTACCCCATCTATCCTCACTTGATAAGATTTAAACCTCGTAATTCAAAGATTTAAACTCACATATATATCAAGCAATTATATATGATTTAAATTCACTCGAACATAATGCAATACATGATATATAAAAAAAAAAAAAAAAAAAAAAAAAAAAAAAAAAAAAAAAACCGACCGACCCGTACACACCAAACCATGTACACTAGATCATGATCATGCTAGCATATTAGAAAAGCAAAACATAACAGCAAGCCGTTGATATATCACCATCAACCTAATACACCCTTTGTTCATTAGGATGTCTTATTAACATGGCTATTAACTCCGGACAGACGGAGTAAAACCTATGAACGACAGCGCTTCAATTATATGACGGTGGACTGTGACGTAGGTTGCTGCAGGCATTTTTGGCAATTCTGCTGAAGGTCTGGTAATTGGGAAAGAGGCTTCGTTCTTTGGAGTACTTTTCCTCTATTGATTTAGCCGCACTACAAAAGTCTTTAAGATTGCGCGGATCAGTAAGACGTAATAAAAGGTCTTTATTCTGCTCAAGAAATTTTTGAGAGAAGGGAAAGAATAATAAAGTTGTATTCCATCCATTGAAAAACATACTACATATCAACATACATATAGTGCAAAATAACTAAGCTATAATTAAGGAACATGATCCATGATCATCGATCGTACTAATATTAACCCACTAAACTAACTCACTACTATTATAACTCCACTAACACAAACTAATACTTAGTAGATCATATTCCTATATATTAGGAGTTAACTAACCACTAACAATTTGAAGCAAATATTCCAACATCCATTTCTTAACCAAAATAGAGTGAGTACTTAAAATCAAGTCAAAATTAGTATGTGAATATAATAACCAAAAGTCAGAATAACGCGATTATTAAGATTCGAATTGAAGAAGTAATTTATTATGGATCGAGTATGAAATACAGGTAGTTAGGTAGTATATTTAGCTAAAACAGCGTTAATCTAAATTGCAATTTTTTGTATAACTAAAATAAGTAACAATTTATTATATTGGATAACAATTATATATTACTTCCTTCGTTCTTTTATACTTGACTCACTTTGACTTTTATACTATTCACCGCCCTGCATTTACCATCTTTTGTGAATTATATATAAGTTATACATATTCACGTTGTATCTTGTTAGATTCCTTTCAATAAATACTATCATAATATGTAATTTTTTATAATTTTTACTTAAAGTTATTGATCGTTAAGGTTTTGCATTGGCAAACGTGATAAAAGAAACAGGTCATATAAAAAAAGAACGGAGGAAGTATGACTTAAGCTCACTCAAACATAGTGCAATACATAAAGAAAAACAAACAAAGAAACAACAACACACACCAAAACAAGTACATACACTAGCTCATGATCATGCTAACTTATTAGGAAAGCAAAACATAACAATTCAAGCGATTGATAATGATATATCGATCACCATCAACATAATACACCCTTTGTGCATCAGGATGTATATATTATTAGCACGACTTATTAATTCCGGATAGACGGAGGACTATTTAGGTTGTTGCAGAACTTGGCAAGGCGTTGGAAGGTCTGGTAGTTGGGAATGATAGAGAAGCTTCGTTCTTCGGAGTATTCTTCCTCTATTGATTTAACCGCACTACAAAGGTCTTTCAGATTGCGTGCATCAGTAAGACGTAATAAAAGGTCTTTATTATTCATTAAAAAATTCTTTAAAGGTTGATTTTTGTTTTGCCACCTTAACAATACCATTACTCCAGTTCTTAAACCCCTGTAGAAGGCGCCCAAAGTTGATCGCCCCACCGTCGACGCCGCTAGTGATCACCAGGCCTAGGATAACAAGAAACCATCCCATGGCCACCATGTTGTTATTTCTTATACAATAGCTCTTCATTTTTTTTGATTTTTTTTTGTTTCGAATTTAATTATGAAGGTTAATTATGCATATTATTTGAGTACTTAGCTAGGCTACTGAAGTATGGTATTTATAGTGGAAGATATGAATCGAAAAATATAACACTATTGAATAAAATATATTAATTTGTAACTAGCTTAGGGAAGGTAGTAAAAATATTAAGGTTGCAAATAAATTGCAAGAATAGTTTCAAGGGTAGATGCGTTGCATGTTCATTGAGATGCTTGTATGGAAGGTACATGCTTAGCCGCCGGGTCCTCTATGCGATCTTCCATTGGTTTTCCAAATGAAAACAAAAAATTAGAAAAAATGTATGTAGTATCATATGCATGCCAAAAAGTAACTACAGTTCTTGTAATTTGTTAATGTCAAGAGGTACAACTAGGGATTAAAACAGAAATAAAATAATTTATGTACAATATATTTAATTCTCATAATCCTTTAATTATTAGCAAATGTGATAGGGTTGTTACTTAGCTTGTAGCTAGATAGCCCAAACACTATTTCTATATCCCCATGTGCCAAAACAAAAATTAATAAAACTCGTAGGTATAAAAGTAAAAATTGAACAATGGACAAACATTAATGTTAGGTTCAAGTGTGAATACACTGAGTAGTGTTGTCCCATATTAAAAAAGAGAGCAGAGGGATTTTCAATTTATAACCCAAACAGACTACTCTTTCTATTGACAGTTGGTTTTAAGATTGAACTTCGGTTGGGATTTGAGTTGTGGGCCTTTGGACTTCTCTGCTTATATTCTTCTCCATCTGTTATAACAATTAACAAGGACAAAATTAGTCGTAATTACTCTATATATTTTATTAAAAAAAAAAAAAAACTTCTAGAAGGCATGTGAGAAACACATTTTCAGACTAGTTTCATGTAGCAATTTACCTTTGGGTCCAAGTCCAATTAATCATATCTCCTAGCTAGTTCAATTTGCTAGTCTTCCAAAGTCCAACATAGAAAACTAAAAAAATCATGAAAAGAGCAAAAGACCAAATAAAATGCACATATCACACGTTCACACCATGCATAAGACCAAAGACTACTTTTCTTGCACCAAAAAATAAAATAAAATAAAAAGCCCGACTTAATTACCTCCTACTTGATTTAAAAAGTCAAGTCACAGATAGGTGACTATTATGAGAAGCCCACTGGATTGCAAATATGGGTGTTTATTCGGTTTTTGGTTTAAATTTAGGCCAAATTTAATCTCGATCCGAAATAAAATTTGGTTTTTGTTTTTAAATCCAATCCGATTCGAATTTCTCATGAATCTAATCCGGTCCAATTCGAATTAAAATTCGATTATTTGGATCCGATCCGAAATTCCGAATTAAAATACATTGCAAATTTTTAGGGACTAAAGTGATAATAAAAATAAAAATGCAATAATAAAAAGCTTATTCTTAAATACACAGTTGTACATGATTAATACAAATATTGAAAACATAGTTTTACATAATTTATATTAACGTAATTATCAACATAATTTTACATGATTAATATAAAGTATCCCTATTTGCAAAAGCATGGTTTCATATTTCGGTTAATTCGGTTTTTTGGATCCAATCAAGGTCAATCTGATCCGATCAGAAAGTCCAAATTTTCAAAAAAAATTCAATCCGATCTGATCCGATTTAAAATTTAGATCCGATCCAAATTAATAATACATTTTGAATTGAATTGAATTTCGATTTTATCCGAATAATAAACACCCCTAATTGCAAAAAACTCTTGTTTTCCATTTTGATTAGCCTCAATATCTTTATTAACTTATACACACCAATTGAGCGCACCCACAATATTAATATAAATGGACTTCAATTCCTTAAAGTTGTGATCAATATTTACCTTTTCTCCGTAATAACGAAAAATGAACTATATATACAATTTATTTGATGGAGTATTTTTTTTTTCCTACCCATATACGAGTATATAACTTCGGGCATATAAAAAAATAGCATGTTTGTGTAAAAAATTAGAAAGGTTATCAAAATAATAAGAGGCGATTATATTAAAGAAAGGATGCTAGTGTACGGGTTAATGGGTTATAATCATGTTGGAAAACATTGTGAAAGGTGTTTTATCAAGACTAAATGAAGTACTAATTATTACTTTGCACATAATGAATAAATTATTCATCTAGAATATAGAGAACATATATACATACTAAATTATAAACTTTTCAAAATAACACAGGTAAGTGTCCCATATTGAGAAAGCTAAGGATGAGAGAGTTTAACATTTGATAAGGCTAAGGGATAAGATTATTCCTCCTATTGCCATATGATTTTAGAATTAAACCTCCTTTGATCTTGTAAAGAGTACTCTCTCACAACAAAGCAAATTAAAGATGTGTATAGTGTATAAAGTGGACTAGCTGGAAAGAAATGATTATTAGGTGCAAATTGCAAGTGATTTTTACTTTTCATGAGTATAAGAGGTATCTGACGAGTATGTATGTAATACGAGCTAATATCAATTTTGAAACTTTTTATAAATCGATCCTTGAGTTGGATGCCTCATGCTTATACCGATGGTAAATCAAGCTTATTACCCTTTCTTTGTTCCATCATCGTAGACTTCGTAGTAAAGGCTATCAAATCGCGATTTGGTTAGTTGGCAAATCATGGGGTGAAACAAGCAAATTACTCCGTATCAATAGTCGATGACTCTTATAAACATTGGAACAAAGGGTGTGATTCTCTATGAGATTATTATTGAGATATTGTACTTTAGTGGGTCTTCAATACAAAATTAGCTCATTAAGAATCGGTTGAATTAGCAATGAGTAACAAAATCGAGCGATCATAAAGCCTGTGAACGTCATACATATGCAAGCAATGTGACATCATGTACACGCATATAACATATCGTCATTTTAATAGTTGTTAGTATATGAAGCTAATTAAATCCAAGCCATTATTAGTTAGGTTTGGATGTGGCAAGTGGGGAAATGTTGTCCCTCCTTTGATCCTAATCCTACCCTTTTTGTGGTAGGAGGGGCACCTTCCTTAACTTACCGTAAAA
>NW_018742367.1:0-44304 GCF_001683475.1 Chenopodium quinoa
GAATGCCATTGACTTTCATTTGATTCAAAAAGCTTTGTTTGAATGTGTTTGACTTTCATTTGATTCAATTAGCATCGTTGAACACATTTGACAGTCATTTGATTCAAAAAGCTTTGTTTGAATTACCTAGACTTTCACTTGATTCAATTAGCTTTTTTGAATGCATTTAACTTTCATTTGATTTAAAAAGCTTTGTTTAAATGTAATTGACTTTCACTTGATTTAATTACTTTTTTTTAATTGCATTTGACTTTCAGTTGATTCAAAAAGATTTGTTTTGAATGTGCTTGACTTTCATATGATTCAATTAGCATCGTTGAATGGATTTGACAATCATTTGATTCAAAAAGCTTTGTTTGACTTTCACTTGATTCAAATCGCTATTTTGAATGCATTTGAATTTCATTTGATTGAAAAAGCTTTGTTTGAATGTGTTTGATTTTCATTTGATTAAATTAGCTTTGTTTGAATGTGATTGACTTTCATTTGAATCAATTAGCTTTGTTTAAATGCATTTGACTTTCATTTAAATTCAAAAAGCTTTGTTTTGAATGTGTTTGACTTTAATTTGATTCAAATAGCTTTGTTTGAATGATTTTGACTTTCACTTGATTTAAATACCTTTTTTGAATGCGTTTGACTTTCATTTGATTCAAATAGCATTTCTTGAATGTGTTTTGACTTTCATTTGGTTCAAATAGCTTTGTTTAAAATGTGTTTGACTTTCATTTGATTCAATTAGCTTTGCTTGAATGTGGTTAACTTTCAATTGAGTCAATTTGCTTTGTTGAATGCATTTGACTTTCATTTGATTGAAAAATTTTTGTTTCACTGTCATATGATTCAATTAGCCTCGTTGAATGCATTTGACAATCATTTGATTCAAAAAGCTTTGTTTGAATTCTTTGCACTTTTACTTGATTCTATTATCTTTTTTTTGAAAGCATTTTGACTTTCATATGATTTAATTAGCTTTGTTTGAATGTTTTTGACTTTCATTTGATGCAATTAGCTTTGTCTGAATGTGTTTTGACTTTCGTTTGATTAATTATCTTTTTTGAATGCATTTGACTTTCATTTGATTCAGATAGCATTGTTTGAATGTGTTTGACTTTCATTTGATTCAAATAGCTTTGTTTGAATGTGTTTGCCTTCCAATGGATTTAATTTGCTTTGTTTGAATGTGGTTGACTTTTAATTGATTCAATTTGATCTGTTGAATGCATTTTGACTTTCATTTTATTCAAAAAGATTTATTTGAATGTGTTTTACTTTCATATGATTCAATTAGTATCGTTGAATGCATTTGACAATCATTTGATTCAAAAAGCTATGTTCGAGTTTGTTTGACTTTCACTTGATTCAATTAGCTTTTTTGAACTCATTTGACTTTCTTTGGATTCAAAAAGTTTTGTTTGAATGTGTTTAATTTCACTTGATTTAAATTAGCTTTGTTTGAATGTGGTTAACTTTCATTTGATTCAATTAGCTTTGTTTGAATGTGGTTGACTTTCATTTGATTTCAATTAGGTTTTTAGAATGCCATTGACTTTCGTTTGATTCAATTAGGTTTGTTAGAATGCCATTGACTTTCATTTGATTCAATTAGCTTTGTAAGAATGCATTGACTTTCATTTGATTCAAAAAGCTTTGTTTGAATGTGTTTGACTTTCATTAGCATCGTTGAACACATTTGACAGTCATTTGATTCAAAAAGCTTTGTTTGAATTACCTAGACTTTCACTTGATTCAATTAGCTTTTTTGAATGCATTTAACTTTCATTTGATTTAAAAAGCTTTGTTTAATGTAATTGACTTTCACTTGATTTAATTACTTTTTTTTAATTGCATTTGACTTTCAGTTAATTCAAAAAGATTTGTTTGAATGTGCTTGACTTTCATATGATTCAATTAGCATCGTTGAACGGATTTGACAATCATTTGATTCAAAAAGCTTTGTTTGACTTTCACTTGATTAAATCGCTATTTTGAATGCAATTTGAATTTCATTTGATTGAAAAAGCTTTGTTTGAATGTGTTTGATTTTCATTTGATTAAATTAGCTTTGTTTGAATGTGATTGACTTTCATTTGAATCAATTAGCTTTGTTTAATGCATTTGACTTTCATTTAATTCAAAAAGCTTTGTTTGAATGTGTTTGACTTTAATTTGATTCAAATAGCTTTGTTTGAATGATTTTGACTTTCACTTGATTTAAATACCTTTTTTGAATGCGTTTGACTTTCATTTGATTCAAATAGCATTTCTTGAATGTGTTTGACTTTCATTTGGTTCAAATAGCTTTGTTTAAATGTGTTTGACTTTCATTTGATTCAATTAGCTTTGCTTGAATGTGGTTAACTTTCAATTGAGTCAATTTGCTTTGTTGAATGCATTTGACTTTCATTTGATTGAAAAAGTTTTGTTTGACTGTCATATGATTCAATTAGCCTCGTTGAATGCATTTGACAATCATTTGATTCAAAAAGCTTTGTTTGAATTCTTTGGACTTTTACTTGATTCAATTAGTCTTTTTTTGAAAGCATTTGACTTTCATATGATTTAATTAGCTTTGTTTGAATGTTTTTGACTTTCATTTGATGCAATTAGCTTTGTCTGAATGTGTTGACTTTCGTTTGATTTAATTATCTTTTTTGAATGCATTTGACTTTCATTTGATTCAGATAGCATTGTTTGAATGTGTTTGACTTTCATTTGATTCAAATAGCTTTGTTTGAATGTGTTTGCCTTCCATTGGATTTAATTTGCTTTGTTTGAATGTGGTTGACTTTTAATTGATTCAATTTGATCTGTTGAATGCATTTGACTTTCATTTGATTCAAAAAGATTTGTTTGAATGTGTTTGACTTTCATATGATTCAATTAGTATCGTTGAATGCATTTGACAATCATTTGATTCAAAAAGCTATGTTTCGAATTTGTTTGACTTTCACTTGATTCAATTAGCTTTTTTGAACTCATTTGACTTTCTTTGGATTCAAAAAGCTTTGTTTGAATGTGTTTGAATTTCACTTGATTTAAATTAGCTTTGTTTGAAATGTGGTTAACTTTCATTTGATTCAATTTGCTTTGTTTGAATGTGGTTGACTTTCATTTGATTCAATTAGGTTTGTTAGAATGCCATTGACTTTCGTTTGATTCAATTAGGTTTGTTAGAATGCCATTGACTTTCATTTGATTCAATTAGCTTTGTAAGAATGCCATTGAATTTCATTTGATTCAAAAAGCTTTGTTTGAATGTGTTTGACTTTCATTTGATTCAATTAGCATCGTTGAACGCATTTGACAGTCATTTGATTCAAAAAGCTTTGTTTGAATTACCTAGACTTTCACTTGTTTCAATTAGCTTTTTTGAATGCATTTAACTTTCATTTGATTTAAAAAGCTTTGTTTAAATGTAATTGACTTTCACTTGATTTAATTACTTTTTTTTAATTGCATTTGACTTTCAGTTGATTCAAAAAGATTTGTTTGAATGTGCTTGACCTTCATATGATTCAATTAGCATCGTTGAACGGATTTGACAATCATTTGATTCAAAAAGCTTTGTTTGACTTTCACTTGATTTAAATCGCTATTTTGAATGCATTTGAATTTCATTTGATTGAAAAAGCTTTGTTTGAATGTGTTTGATTTTCATTTGGTTAAATTAGCTTTGTTTGAATGTGATTGACTTTCATTTGAATCAATTAGCTTTGTTTAATGCATTTGACTTTCATTTAATTCAAAAAGCTTTGTTTGAATGTGTTTGACTTTAATTTGATTCAGATAGCTTTGTTTGAATGATTTTGACTTTCACTTGATTTAAATATCTTTTTTGAATGCGTTTGACTTTCATTTGATTCAAATAGCATTTCTTGAATGTGTTTGACTTTCATTTGGTTCAAATAGCTTTGTTTAAATGTGTTTGACTTTCATTTGATTGAATTAGCTTTGCTTGAATGTGGTTAACTTTCAATTGAGTCAATTTGCTTTGTTGAATGCATTTGACTTTCATTTGACTGAAAAAGTTTTGTTTGACTGTCATATGATTCAATTAGCCTCGTTGAATGCATTTGACAATCATTTGATTCAAAAAGCTTTGTTTGAATTCTTTGGACTTTTACTTGATTCTATTAGCTTTTTTGAAAGCATTTGACTTTCATATGATTTAATTAGCTTTGTTTGAATGTTTTTGACTTTCATTTGATGCAATTAGCTTTGTCTGAATGTGTTTGACTTTCGTTTGATTTAATTATCTTTTTTGAATGCATTTGACTTTCATTTGATTCAGATAGCATTGTTTGAATGTGTTTGACTTTCATTTGATTCAAATAGCTTTGTTTGAATGTGTTTGCCTTCCATTGGATTTAATTAGCTTTGTTTGAATGTGGTTGACTTTTAATTGATTCAATTTGATCTGTTGAATGCATTTGACTTTCATTTATTCAAAAAGATTTGTTTGAATGTGTTTGACTTTCATATGATTCAATTAGTATCGTTGAATGCATTTGACAATCATTTGATTCAAAAAGCTATGTTTGAATTTGTTTGACTTTCACTTGATTCAATTAGCTTTTTTGAACTCATTTGACTTTCTTTGGATTCAAAAAGCTTTGTTTGAATGTGTTTGAATTTCACTTGATTTAAATTAGCTTTGTTTGAATGTGGTTAACTTTCATTTGATTCAATTAGCTTTGTTTGAATGTGGTTGACTTTCATTTGATTCAATTAGGTTTGTTAGAATGCCATTGACTTTCGTTTGATTCAATTAGGTTTGTTAGAATGCCATTGACTTTCATTTGATTCAATTAGCTTTGTTGAATGCATATGACTTTCATTTGATTCAAAAAGCTTTGTTTGAATGTGTTTGACTTTCATTTGATTCAATTGGCATCGTTGAACACATTTGACAGTCATTTGATTCAAAAAGCTTTGTTTGAATTACCTAGACTTTCACTTGATTCAATTAGCTTTTTTGAATGCATTTAACTTTCATTTGATTTAAAAAGCTTTGTTTAAATGTAATTGACTTTCACTTGATTTAATTACTTTTTTTTTAATTGCATTTGACTTTTAGTTGATTCAAAAAGATTTGTTTGAATGTGCTTGACTTTCATATGATTCAATTAGCATCGTTGAACGGATTTGACAATCATTTGATTCAAAAAGATTTGTTTGACTTTCACTTGATTTAAATCGCTATTTTGAATGCATTTGAATTTCATTTGATTGAAAAAGCTTTGTTTGAATGTGTTTGATTTTCATTTGATTAAATTAGCTTTGTTTGAATGTGATTGACTTTCATTTGAATCAATTAGCTTTGTTTAATGCATTTGACTTTCATTTAATTCAAAAAGCTTTGTTTGAATGTGTTTGACTTTAATTTGATTGAAATTGCTTTATTTGAATGATTTTGACTTTTACTTGATTTAGATACCTTTTCTGAATGCGTTTGACTTTCATTTGATTCAAATAGCATTTCTTGAATGTGTTTGACTTTCATTTGGTTCAAATAGCTTTGTTTAAATGTGTTTGACTTTCATTTGATTCAATTAGCTTTGCTTGAATGTGGTTAACTTTCAATTGAGTCAATTTGCTTTGTTGAATGCATTTGACTTTCATTTGATTCAAAAAGTTTTGTTTGACTGTCATATGATTCAATTAGCCTCGTTGAATGCATTTGACAATCATTTGATTCAAAAAGCTTTGTTTGAATTCTTTGGACTTTTACTTGATTCAATTACCTTTTTTGAAAGCATTTGACTTTCATATGATTTAATTAGCTTTGTTTGAATGTTTTTGACTTTCATTTGATGCAATTAGCTTTGTCTGGATGTGTTTGACTTTCGTTTGATTTAATTATCTTTTTTGAATGCATTTGACTTTCATTTGATTCAGATAGCATTGTTTGAATGTGTTTGACTTTCATTTGATTCAAATAGCTTTTTTTGAATGTGTTTGCCTTCCGTTGGATTTAATTAGCTTTGTTTGAATGTGGTTGACTTTTAATTGATTCAATTTGATATGTTGAATGCATTTGACTTTCATTTGATTCAAAAAGATTTGTTTGAATGTGTTTGACTTTCATATGATTCAATTAGTATCGTTGAATGCATTTGACAATCATTTGATTCAAAAAGCTATGTTTGAATTTGTTTGACTTTCACTTGATTCAATTAGCTTTTTTGAAATCATTTGACTTTCTTTTGATTAAAAAAGCTTTGTTTGAATGTGTTTGATTTTCACTTGATTTAATTAGCTTTGTTTGAATGTGGTAAACTTTCATTTGATTCAATTAGCTTTGTTTGAATGTGGTTGACTTTCATTTGATTCAATTAGGTTTGTTAGAACGCCATTGACTTTCATTTGATTCAATTAGGTTTGTTAGAATGCCATTGACTTTCATTTGATTCAATTAGCTTTGTAAGAATGCCATTGACTTTCATTTGATTCAATTAGCTTTGTGGGAATGCACTTGACAATCACTTAATTAAATAAACTTTGTTTGAATGTGTTTGACTTTCACTTGATTCAATTAGCTTTTTTGAATGCATTTAACTTTTATTTGATTCAAAAAACTTTGTTCGAATGTGTTTGACTTTCATTTGATTCAATTAGCTTTGTGGGAATGCACTTGACAATCACTTAATTAAAAAAGCTTTGTTTGAATGTGTTTGACTTTCACTTGATTAAATTAGCTTTTTTGAATGCACTTAACTTTTATTTACTTAAAAAAGCCTTGTCCGAATGTGTTTGATTTTCATTTGATGCAATTAGCTTTGTTTGAATGTGTTTGACTTTTATTTGATTCAATAAGCTTTGTTGAATGCATTTAACTTTCATTTGATTTAAAAATCTTTGTTTAAATGTGTTTGACTTTCACTTGATATAATTACTTTTTTTTAATTGCATTTGACATTCAAATGACTCAAAAAGATTTGTTTGAATGTGCTTGACTTTCATATGATTCAATTAGCATCGTTGAATGGATTTGACAATCATTTGATTCAAAAAGCTTTGTTTGACTTTCACTTGATTCAAATCACTATTTCGAATGCATTTGAATTTCATTTGATTGAAAAAGCTTTGTTTGAATGTGTTTGATTTTTATTTGATTAAATTTGCTTTGTTTGAATGTGATTGACTTTCATTTGAATCAATTAGCTTTGTTTAATGCATATGACTTTCATTTGATTCAAAAAGCTTTGTTTGAATGTGTTTGACTTTCATTTGATTCAATTAGCATCGTTGAACGCATTTGACAGTCATTTGATTCAAAAAGCTTTGTTTGAATTACCTAGACTTTCACTTGATTCAAATAGCTTTTTTGAATGCATTTAACTTTCATTTGATTTAAAAAGCTTTGTTTAAATGTAATTGACTTTCACTTGATTTAATTACTTTTTTTTTAATTGCATTTGACTTTCAGTTGATTCAAAAAGATTTGTTTGAATGTGCTTGACTTTCATTTGATTCAATTAGCATCGTTGAACACATTTGACTGTCATTTGATTCAAAAAGCTTTGTTTGAATTACCTAGACTTTCACTTGATTCAATTAGCATCGTTGAACGGATTTGACAATCATTTGATTCAAAAAGCTTTGTTTGACTTTCACTTGATTTAAATCGCTATTTTGAATGCATTTGAATTTCATTTGATTGAAAAAGCTTTGTTTGAATGTGTTTGATTTTCATTTGATTAAATTAGCTTTGTTTGAATGTGATTGACTTTCATTTGAATCAATTAGCTTTGTTTAATGCATTTGACTTTCATTTAATTCAAAAAGCTTTGTTTGAATGTGTTTGACTTTAATTTGATTCAAATAGCTTTGTTTGAATGATTTTGACTTTCACTTGATTTAAATACCTTTTTTGAATGCGTTTAACTTTCATCTGATTCAAATAGCATTTCTTGAATGTGTTTGACTTTCATTTGGTTCAAATAGCTTTGTTTAAATGTGTTTGACTTTCATTTGATTCAATTAGCTGTGCTTGAATGTGGTTAACTTTCAATTGAGTCAATTTGCTTTGTTGAATGCATTTGACTTTCATTTGGTTCAAAAAGTTTTGTTTGACTGTCATATGATTCAATTAGCCTCGTTGAATGCATTAAACAATCATTTGATTAAAAAAGCTTTGTTTGAATTCTTTGGACTTTTAATTGATTCAATTAGCTTTATTGAAAGCATTTGACTTTCATATGATTTAATTAGCTTTGTTTAAATGTTTTTCACTTTCATTTGATGCAATTAGCTTTGTCTGGATGTGTTTGACTTTCGTTTGATTTAATTATCTTTTTTGAATGCATTTCACTTTCATTTGATTCAGATAGCATTGTTTGAATGTGTTTGACTTTCATTTGATTCAAATAGCTTTGTTTGAATGTGTTTGCCTTCCATTGGATTTAATTAGCTTTGTTTGAATGTGGTTGACTTTTAATTGATTCAATTTGATATGTTGAATGCATTTGACTTTCATTTGATTCAAAAAGATTTGTTTGAATGTGTTTGACTTTCATATGATTCAATTAGTATCGTTGAATGCATTTGACAATCATTTGATTCAAAAAGCTATGTTTGAATTTGTTTGACTTTCACTTGATTCAATTAGCTTTTTTGAACTCATTTGATTTTCTTTGGATTCAAAAAGCTTTGTTTGAATGTGTTTGAATTTCACTTGATTTAAATTAGCTTTGTTTGAATGTGGTTTACTTTCATTTGATTCAATTAGCTTTGTTTGAATGTGGTTGACTTTCATTTGATTTAATTAGGTTTTTTAGAATGCCATTAACTTTCGTTTGATTCAATTAGGTTTGTTAGAATGCCATTTGACTTTCATTTGATTCAAAAAGATTTGTTTGAATGTGTTTGACTTTTATATGATTCAATTAGTATCGTTGAATGCATTTGACAATCATTTGATTCAAAAAGCTATGTTTGAATTTGTTTGACTTTCACTTGATTCAATTAGCTTTTTTGAAATCATTTGACTTTCTTTTGATTCAAAAAGCTTTGTTTGAATGTGTTTTGATTTTCACTTGATTTAATATGCTTTGTTTTAATGTGGTTAACTTTCATTTGATTCAATTAGCTTTGTTTGAATGTGGTTGACTTTCATTTGATTCAATTAGGTTTGTTAGAATGCCATTGACTTTCGTTTGATTTAATTAGGTTTGTTAGAATGCCATTGACTTTCATTTGATTCAATTAGCTTTGTTGAATGCATATGACTTTCATTTGATTCAAAAAGCTTTGTTTGAATGTGTTTGACTCTCATTTGATTCAATTAGCATCGTTGAACGCATTTGACAGTCATTTGATTCAAAAAGCTTTGTTTGAATTACCTAGACTTTCACTTGATTCAATTAGCTTTCTTTGAATGGATTTAACTTTCATTTGATTTAAAAAGCTTTGTTTAAATGTGTTTGACTTTCACTTGATTTAATTACTTTTTTTTTAATTGCATTTGACTTTCAGGTGATTCAAAAAGATTTGTTTGAATGTGCTAGACTTTCATATGATTCAATTAGCATCGTTGAACGGATTTGACAATCATTTGATTCAAAAAGCTTTGTTTGACTTTCACTTGATTTAAATCGCTATTTTGAATGCATTTGAATTTCATTTGATTGAAAAAGCTTTGTTTGAATGTGTTTGATTTTTATTTGATTAAATTAGCTTTGTTTGAATGTGATTGACTTTCATTTGAATCAATTAGCTTTGTTTAATACATTTGACTTTCATTTAATTCAAAAAGCTTTGTTTGAATGTGTTTGACTTTAATTTGATTCAAATAGCTTTGTTTGAATGATTTTGACTTTCACTTGATTTAATACCTTTTTTGAATGCGTATGACTTTCATCTGATTCAAATAGCATTTCTTGAATGTGTTTGACTTTCATTTGGTTCAAATAGCTTTGTTTAAATGTGTTTGACTTTCATTTGATTCAATTAGCTTTGCTTGAATGTGGTTAACTTTCAATTGAGTCAATTTGCTTTGTTGAATGCATTTGACTTTCATTTGATTCAAAAAGTTTTGTTTGACTGTCATATGATTCAATTAGCCTCGTTGAATGCATTAAACAATCATTTGATTAAAAAAGCTTTGTTTGAATTCTTTGGACTTTTATTTGATTCAATTAGCTTTATTGAAAGCATTTGACTTTCATATGATTTAATTAGCTTTGTTTGAATGTTTTTGACTTTCATTTGATGCAATTAGCTTTGTCTGAATGTTTTTGACTTTCATTTGATTTAATTATCTTTTTTGAATGCATTTGACTTTCATTTGATTCAGATAGCATTGTTTGAATGTATTTGACTTTCATTTGATTCAAAAAGCTTTGTTTGACTTTCACTTGATTCAAATCGCTATTTCGAATGCATTTGAATTTCATTTGATTGAAAAAGCTTTGTTTGAATGTGATTGACTTTCATTTGAATCAATTAGCTTTGTTTAATGCATTTGACTTTCATTTGATTCAAAAAGATTTGTTTGAATGTGTTTGACTTTCATATGATTCAATTAGTATCGTTGAATGCATTTGACAATCATTTGATTCAAAAAGCTATGTTTAAATTTGTTTGACTTTCACTTGATTCAATTAGCTTTTTTGAACTCATTTGACTGTCTTTGGATTCAAAAAGCTTTGTTTGAATGTGTTTGAATTTCACTTGATTTAAATTAGCTTTGTTTGAATGTGGTTTACTTTCATTTGATTCAATTAGCTTTGTTTGAATGTGGTTGACTTTCATTTGATTTAATTAGGTTTTTTAGAATGCCATTGACTTTCGTTTGATTCAATTAGGTTTGTTAGAATGCCATTTGACTTTCATTTGATTCAAAAAGATTTGTTTGAATGTGTTTGACTTTCAGATGATTCAATTAGTATCGTTGAATGCATTTGACAATCATTTGATTCAAAAAGCTATGTTTGAATTTGTTTGACTTTCACTTGATTCAATTAGCTTTTTTGAAATCATTTGACTTTCTTTTGATTCAAAAAGCTTTGTTTGAATGTGTTTGATTTTCACTTGATTTAATATGCTTTGTTTTAATGTGGTTAACTTTCATTTGATTCAATTAGCTTTGTTTGAATGTGGTTGACTTTCATTTGATTCAATTAGGTTTGTTAGAATGCCATTGACTTTCGTTTGATTTAATTAGGTTTGTTAGAATGCCATTGACTTTCATTTGATTCAATTAGCTTTGTTGAATGCATATGACTTTCATTTGATTCAAAAAGCTTTGTTTGAATGTGTTTGACTCTCATTTGATTCAATTAGCATCGTTGAACGCATTTGACAGTCATTTGATTCAAAAAGCTTTGTTTGAATTACCTAGACTTTCACTTGATTCAATTAGCTTTTTTTGAATGGATTTAACTTTCATTTGATTTAAAAAGCTTTGTTTAAATGTGTTTGACTTTCACTTGATTTAATTACTTTTTTTTTAATTGCATTTGACTTTCAGGTGATTCAAAAAGATTTGTTTGAATGTGCTAGACTTTCATATGATTCAATTAGCATCGTTGAACGGATTTGACAATCATTTGATTCAAAAAGCTTTGTTTGACTTTCACTTGATTTAAATCGCTATTTTGAATGCATTTGAATTTCATTTGATTGAAAAAGCTTTGTTTGAATGTGTTTGGTTTTTATTTGATTAAATTAGCTTTGTTTGAATGTGATTGACTTTCATTTGAATCAATTAGCTTTGTTTAATACATTTGACTTTCATTTAATTCAAAAAGCTTTGTTTGAATGTGTTTGACTTTAATTTGATTCAAATAGCTTTGTTTGAATGATTTTGACTTTCACTTGATTTAAATACCTTTTTTGAATGCGTATGACTTTCATCTGATTCAAATAGCATTTCTTGAATGTGTTTGACTTTCATTTGGTTCAAATAGCTTTGTTTAAATGTGTTTGACTTTCATTTGATTCAATTAGCTTTGCTTGAATGTGGTTAACTTTCAATTGAGTCAATTTGCTTTGTTGAATGCATTTGACTTTCATTTGATTCAAAAAGTTTTGTTTGACTGTCATATGATTCAATTAGCCTCGTTGAATGCATTAAACAATCATTTGATTAAAAAAGCTTTGTTTGAATTCTTTGGACTTTTATTTGATTCAATTAGCTTTTTTGAAAGCATTTGACTTTCATATGATTTAATTAGCTTTGTTTGAATGTTTTTGACTTTCATTTGATGCAATTAGCTTTGTTTGAATGTGTTTAACTTTCATTTGATTTAATTATCTTTTTTGAATGCATTTGACTTTCATTTGATTCAGATAGCATTGTTTGAATGTGTTTGACTTTCATTTGATTCAAAAAGCTTTGTTTGACTTTCACTTGATTCAAATCGCTATTTCGAATACATTTGAATTTCATTTGATTGAAAAAGCTTTGTTTGAATGTGATTGACTTTCATTTGAATCAATTAGCTTTGTTTAATGCATATGACTTTCATTTGATTCAAAAAGCTTTGTTTGAATGTGTTTGACTTTCATTTGATTCAATTAGCATCCTTGAACGCATTTGACAGTCATTTGATTCAAAAAGCTTTGTTTGAATTACCTAGACTTTCACTTGATTCAATTAGCTTTTTTGAATGCATTTAACTTTCATTTGATTTAAAAAGCTTTGTTTAAATGTAATTTACTTTCACTTGATTTAATTACTTTTTTTTAATTGCATTTGACTTTCAGTTGATTCAAAAAGATTTGTTTGAATGTGCTTGACTTTCATATGATTCAATTAGCATCGTTGAACGGATTTGACAATCATTTGATTCAAAAAGCTTTGTTTGACTTTCACTTGATTTAAATCGCTATTTTGAATGCATTTGAATTTCATTTGATTGAAAAAGCTTTGTTTGAATGTGTTTGATTTTTATTTGATTAAATTAGCTTTGTTTGAATGTGATTGACTTTCATTTGAATCAATTAGCTTTGTTTAATACATTTGACTTTCATTTAATTCAAAAAGCTTTGTTTGAATGTGTTTGACTTTAATTTGATTCAAATAGCTTTGTTTGAATGATTTTGACTTTCACTTGATTTAAATACCTTTTTTGAATGCGTATGACTTTCATCTGATTCAAATAGCATTTCTTGAATGTGTTTGACTTTCATTTGGTTCAAATAGCTTTGTTTAAATGTGTTTGACTTTCATTTGATTCAATTAGCTTTGCTTGAATGTGGTTAACTTTCAATTGAGTCAATTTGCTTTGTTGAATGCATTTGACTTTCATTTGATTCAAAAAGTTTTGTTTGACTGTCATATGATTCAATTAGCCTCGTTGAATGCATTAAACAATCATTTGATTAAAAAAGCTTTGTTTGAATTCTTTGGACTTTTATTTGATTCAATTAGCTTTTTTGAAAGCATTTGACTTTCATATGATTTAATTAGCTTTGTTTGAATGTTTTTGACTTTCATTTGATGCAATTAGCTTTGTTTGAATGTGTTTAACTTTCATTTGATTTAATTATCTTTTTTGAATGCATTTGACTTTCATTTGATTCAGATAGCATTGTTTGAATGTGTTTGACTTTCATTTGATTCAAAAAGCTTTGTTTGACTTTCACTTGATTCAAATCGCTATTTCGAATACATTTGAATTTCATTTGATTGAAAAAGCTTTGTTTGAATGTGATTGACTTTCATTTGAATCAATTAGCTTTGTTTAATGCATATGACTTTCATTTGATTCAAAAAGCTTTGTTTGAATGTGTTTGACTTTCATTTGATTCAATTAGCATCGTTGAACGCATTTGACAGTCATTTGATTCAAAAAGCTTTGTTTGAATTACCTAGACTTTCACTTGATTCAATTAGCTTTTTTGAATGCATTTAACTTTCATTTGATTTAAAAAGCTTTGTTTAAATGTAATTTACTTTCACTTGATTTAATTACTTTTTTTTAATTGCATTTGACTTTCAGTTGATTCAAAAAGATTTGTTTGAATGTGCTTGACTTTCATATGATTCAATTAGCATCGTTGAACGGATTTGACAATCATTTGATTCAAAAAGCTTTGTTTGACTTTCACTTGATTTAAATCGCTATTTTGAATGCATTTGAATTTCATTTGATTGAATAAGCTTTGTTTGAATGTGTTTGATTTTCATTTGATTAAATTAGCTTTGTTTGAATATGATTGATTTTCATTTGAATCAATTAGCTTTGTTTAATGCATTTGACTTTCATTTAATTAAAAAAGCTTTGTTTAACTGTGTTTGACTTTAATTTGATTCAAATAGCTTTGTTTGAATGATTTTGACTTTCACTTGATTTAAATACCTTTTTTGAATGCGTTTGACTTTCATTTGATTCAAATAGCATTTCTTGAATGTGTTTGACTTTCATTTGGTTTAAATAGCTTTGTTTAAATGTGTTTGACTTTCACTTGATTTAATTACTTTTTTTTTAATTGCATTTGACTTTCAGGTGATTCAAAAAGATTTGTTTCAATGTGCTAGACTTTCATATGATTCAATTAGCATCGTTGAACGGATTTGACAATCATTTGATTCAAAAAGCTTTGTTTGACTTTCACTTGATTTAAATCGCTATTTTGAATGCATTTGAATTTCATTTGATTGAAAAAGCTTTGTTTGAATGTGTTTGATTTTTATTTGATTAAATTAGCTTTGTTTGAATGTGATTGACTTTCATTTGAATCAATGAGCTTTGTTTAATACATTTGACTTTCATTTAATTCAAAAAGCTTTGTTTGAATTTGTTTGACTTTAATTTGATTCAAATAGCTTTGTTTGAATGACTTTGACTTTCACTTGATTTAAATACCTTTTTTGAATGCGTATGACTTTCATCTGATTCAAATAGCATTTCTTGAATGTGTTTGACTTTCATTTGGTTCAAATAGCTTTGTTTAAATGTGTTTGACTTTCATTTGATTCAATTAGCTTTGCTTGAATGTGGTTAACTTTCAATTGAGTCAATTTGCTTTGTTGAATGCATTTGACTTTCATTTAATTCAAAAAGTTTTGTTTGACTGTCATATGATTCAATTAGCCTCGTTGAATGCATTAAACAATCATTTGATTAAAAAAGCTTTGTTTAAATTCTATGGACTTTTATTTGATTCAATTAGCTTTATTGAAAGCATTTGACTTTCATATGATTTAATTAGCTTTGTTTGAATGTTTTTGACTTTCATTTGATGCAATTAGCTTTGTCTGGATGTGTTTGACTTTCGTTTGATTTAATTATCTTTTTTGAATGCATTTCACTTTCATTTGATTCCGATAGCATTGTTTGAATGTGTTTGACTTTCATTTGATTTAAATAGCTTTGTTTGAATGTGTTTGCCTTCCATTGGATTTAATTAGCTTTGTTTGAATGTGGTTGACTTTTAATTGATTCAATTTGATATGTTGAATGCATTTGACTTTCATTTGATTCAAAAAGATTTGTTTGAATGTGTTTGACTTTCATATGATTCAATTAGTATCGTTGAATGCATTTGACAATCATTTGATTCAAAAAGCTATGTTTGAATTTGTTTGACTTTCACTTGATTCAATTAGCTTTTTTGAACTCATTTGACTTTCTTTGGATTCAAAAAGCTTTGATTGAATGTGTTTGAATTTCACTTGATTTAAATTAGCTTTGTTTGAATGTGGTTAACTTTCATTTGATTCAATTAGCTTTGTTTGAATGTGGTTGACTTTCATTTGATTCAATTAGGTTTGGTTAGAATGCCATTGACTTTCGTTTGATTCAATTTGCTTTGTTTGAATGCCATTGACTTTCATTTGATTCAATTAGCTTTGTTGAATGCATATGACTTTCATTTGATTCAAAAAGCTTTGTTTGAATGTGTTTGACTTTCATTTGATTCAATTAGCATCGTTGAACACATTTGACAGTCATTTGATTCAAAAAGCTTTGTTTGAATTACCTAGACTTTCACTTGATTCAATTAGCGTTTTTTGAATGCATTTAACTTTCATTTGATTTAAAAAGCTTTGTTTAAATGTAATTGACTTTCACTTGATTTAATTACTTTTTTTTAATTTCATTTGACTTTCAGTTGATTCAAAAAGATTTGTTTGAATGTGCTTGACTTTCATATGATTCAATTAGCATCGTTGAACGGATTTGACAATCATTTGATTCAAAAAGCTTTGTTTGACTTTCACTTGATTTAAATCGCTATTTTGAATGCATTTGAATTTCATTTGATTGAAAAAGCTTTGTTTGAATGTGTTTGATTTTCATTTGATTAAATTAGCTTTGTTTGAATGTGATTGACTTTCATTTGAATCAATTAGCTTTGTTTAATGCATTTGACTTTCATTTAATTCAAAAAGCTTTGTTTGACTTTAATTCGATTCAAATAGCTTTGTTTGAATGATTTTGACTTTCACTTGATTTAAATACCTTTTTTGAATGCGTTTGACTTTCATTTGATTCAAATAGCATTTCTTGAATGTGTTTGACTTTCATTTGGTTTAAATAGCTTTGTTTAAATGTGTTTGACTTTCATTTGATTCAATTAGCTTTGCTTGAATGTGGTTAACTTTCAATTGAGTCAATTTGCTTTGTTGAATGCATTTGACTTTCATTTGATTCAAAAAGTTTTGTTTAACTGTCTTATGATTCAATTAGCCTCGTTGAATGCATTTGACAATCATTTGACTCAAAAAGCTTTGTTTGAATTCTTTGGACTTTTACTTGATTCAATTAGCTTTTTTGAAAGCATTTGACTTTCATATGATTTAATTAGCTTTGTTTGAATGTTTTTGACTTTCATTTGATGCAATTAGCTTTGTCTGAATGTGTTTGACTTTCGTTTGATTTAATTATCTTTTTTGAATGCATTTGACTTTCATTTGATTCAGATAGCATTGTTTGAATGTGTTTGACTTTCATTTGATTCAAATAGCTTTGTTTGACTTTCACTTGATTCAAATCGCTATTTCGAATGCATTTGAATTTCATTTGATTGAAAAAGCTTTGTTTGAATGTGTTTGATTTTTATTTGATTAAATTTGCTTTGTTTGAATGTGATTGACTTTCATTTGAATCAATTAGCTTTGTTTGAATGTGTTTGACTTTCATTTGATTCAATTAGCATCGTTGAACGCATTTGACAGTCATTTGATTCAAAAAGCTTTGTTTGAATTACCTAGACTTTCACTTGATTCATTTAGCTTTTTTGAATGCATTTAACTTTCATTTGATTTAAAAAGCTTTGTTTAAATGTAATTTACTTTCACTTGATTTAATTACTTTTTTTTAATTGCATTTGACTTTCAGTTGATTCAAAAAGATTTGTTTGAATGTGCTTGACTTTCATACGATTCAATTAGCATCGTTGAACGGATTTGACAATCATTTGATTCAAAAAGCTTTGTTTGACTATCACTTGATTTAAATCGCTATTTTGAATGCATTTGAATTTCATTTGATTGAATAAGCTTTGTTTGAATGTGTTTGATTTTCATTTGATTAAATTAGCTTTGTTTGAATATGATTGATTTTCATTTGAATCAATTAGCTTTGTTTAATGCATTTGACTTTCATTTAATTAAAAAAGCTTTGTTTGACTGTGTTTGACTTTAATTTGATTCAAATAGCTTTGTTTGAATGATTTTGACTTTCACTTGATTTAAATACCTTTTTCGAATGCGTTTGACTTTCATTTGATTCAAATAGCATTTCTTGAATGTGTTTGACTTTCATTTGGTTCAAATAGCTTTGTTTAAATGTGTTTGACTTTCATTTGATTCAATTAGCTTTGCTTGAATGTGGTTAACTTTCAATTGAGTCAATTTGCTTTGTTGAATCCATTTGACTTTCATTTGATTCAAAAAGTTTTGTTTGACTGTCTTATGATTCAATTAGCCTCGTTGAATGCATTTGACAATCATTTGATTCAAAAAGCTTTGTTTGAATTCTTTGGACTTTTACTTGATTCAATTAGCTTTTTTGAAAGCATTTGACTTTCATATGATTTAATTAGCTTTGTTTGAATGTTTTTGACTTTCATTTGATGCAATTAGCTTTGTCTAAATGTGTTTGACTTTCGTTTGATTTAATTATCTTTTTTGAATGCATTTGACTTTCATTTGATTCAGATAGCATTGTTTGAATGTGTTTGACTTTCATTTGATTCAAATAGCTTTGTTGAATGTGTTTGCCTTCCATTGGATTTAATTAGCTTTGTTTGAATGTGGTTGACTTTTAATTGATTCAATTCGATCTGTTGAATGCATTTGACTTTCATTTGATTCAAAAAGAATTGTTTGAATGTGTTTGACTTTCATATGATTCAATTAGTATCGGTTGAATGCATTTGACAATCATTTAATTCAAAAAGCTATGTTTGAATTTGTTTGACTTTCACTTGATTCAATTAGCTTTTTTTGAAATCATTTGACTTTCTTTTGATTCAAAAAGCTTTGTTTGAATGTGTTTGATTTTCACTTGAATTAATTAGCTTTGTTTGAATGTGGTTAACTTTCATTTGATTCAATTAGCTTTGTTTGAATGTGGTTGACTTTCATTTGATTCAATTAGGTTTGTTAGAATGCCATTGACTTTCCTATGATTCAATTAGGTTTGTTAGCATGCCATTGACTTTCATTTGATTCAATTAGCTTTGTAAGAATGCCATTGACTTTCATTTGATTCAATTAGCTTTGTTGAATGCATATTACTTTCATTTGATTCAAAAAGCTTTGTTTGAATGTGTTTGACTTTCATTTGATTCAATTAGCATCGTTGAACGCATTTAACAGTCATTTTATTCAAAAAGCTTTGTTTGAATTACTTAGACTTTCACTTGATTCAATTAGCTTTTTTTAATGCATTTAACTTTTATTTGATTCAAAAAGCTTTGTTCGAATGTGTTTGACTTTCATTTGATTCAATTAGCTTTGTGGGAATGCACTTGACAATCACTTAATTAAATAAACTTTGTTTAAATGTGTTTGACTTTCACTTGATTCAATTAGCTTTTTTGAATGCATTTAACTTTTATTTGATTCAAAAAGCTTTGTTCGAATGTGTTTGACTTTCATTTGATTCAATTAGCTTTGTGGGAATGCACTTGACAATCACTTAATTAAATAAACTTTGTTTGAATGTGTTTGACTTTCACTTGATTCAATTATCTTTTTTGAATGCATTTAACTTTTATTTGATTCAAAAAACTTTGTTCGAATGTGTTTGACTTTCATTTGATTCAATTAGCTTTGTGGGAATGCACTTGACAATCACTTAATTAAAAAAGCTTTGTTTGAATGTGTTTGACTTGCACTTGATTAAATTAGCTTTTTTGAATGCATTTAACTTTTATTTACTTAAAAATGCCTTGTCCGAATGTGTTTGACTGTCATTTGATGCAATTAGCTTTGTTTGAATGTGTTTGACTTTCATTTGATTCAATAAGCTTTGTTGAATGCATTTAACTTTCATTTGATTTAAAAAGCTTTGTTTAAATGTGTTTGACTTTCACTTGATATAATTACTTTTTTTTAATTGCATTTGACTTTCAAATGATTCAAAAAGATTTGTTTGAATGTGCTTGACTTTCATATGATTCAATTAGCATCGTTGAATGGATTTGACAATCATTTGATTCAAAAAGCTTTGTTTGACTTTCACTTGATTCAAATCGCTATTTTGAATGCATTTGAATTTCATTTGATTGAAAAACCTTTGTTTGAATGTGTTTGATTTTTATTTGATTAAATTTGCTTTGTTTGAATGTGATTGACTTTGATTTGAATCAATTAGCTTTGTTTAATGCATATGACTTTCATTTGATTCAAAAAGCTTTGTTTGAATGTGTTTGACTTTCATTTGATTCAATTAGCATCGTTGAACGAGTTTGACAGTCATTTGATTCAAAAAGCTTTGTTTGAATTACCTAGACTTTCACTTGATTCAATTAGCTTTTTTGAATACATTTAACTTTCATTTGATTTAAAAAGCTTTGTTTAAATGTAATTGACTTTCACTTGATATAATTACTTTTTATTATTGCATTTGACTTTCAGTTGATTCAAAAAGATTTGTTTGAATGTGCTTGACTTTCATATGATTCAATTAGCATCGTTGAACGAATTTGACAATCATTTGATTCAAAAAGCTTTGTTTGATTTTCATTTGATTAAATTAGCTTTGTTTGAATGTGATTGACTTTCATTTGAATCAATTAGCTTTGTTTAATGCATTTGACTTTCATTTAATTCAAAAACCTTTGTTTGAATGTGTTTGACTTTAATTTGATTCAAATAGCTTTGTTTGAATGATTTTGACTTTCACTTGATTTAAATACCTTTTTTGAATGCGTTTGACTTTCATTTGATTCAAATAGCATTTCTTGAATGTGTTTGACTTTCATTTGGTTCAAATAGCTTTGTTTAAATGTGTTTGACTTTCATTTGATTCAATTAGCTTTGCTTGAATGTGGTTAACTTTCTATTGAGTCAATTTTCTTTGTTGAATGCATTTGACTTTCATTTGATTCAAAAAGTTTTGTTTGAATGTCATATGATTCAATTAGCCTCGTAGAATGCATTTGTCAATCATTTGATTCAAAAAGCATTGTTTGAATTCTTTGGACTTTTACTTGATTTAATTAGCTTTTTTGAAAGCATTTGACTTTCATATGATTTAATTAGCTTTGTTTGAATGTTTTTGACTTTCATTTGATGCAATTAGCTTTGTCTTAATGTGTTTCACTTTCGTTTGATTTAATTATCTTTTTTGAATGCATTTGACTTTCATTTGATTCAGATAGCATTGTTTGAATGTGTTTGACTTTCTTTTGATTCAAATAGCTTTGTTCGAATTTGTTTGCCTTCCATTGGATTTAATTAGCTTTATTTGAATGTGGTTGACTTTTAATTGATTCAATTTGATCTGTTGAATGCATTTGACTTTCATTTGATTCAAAAAGCTTTGTTTGAATTCTATGGACTTTTACTTGATTCAATTAGTATCGTTGAATGCATTTGACAATCATTTGATTCAAAAAGCTATGTTTGAATTTGTTTGACTTTCACTTGATTCAATTAGCTTTTTAGAAATCATTTGACTTTCTTTATTCAAAAAGCTTTGTTTGAATGTGTTTGATTTTCACTTGATTTAATTAGCTTTGTTTGAATGTGGTTAACTTTCATTTGATTCAATAAGCTTTGTTTGAATGTGGTTGACTTTCATTTGATTCAATTAGGTTTGTTAGAATGCCATTGACTTTCATTTGATTCAATTAGGTTTGTTAGAATGCCATTGACTTTCATTTGATTCAATTAGCTTTGTAAGAATGCCATTGACTTTCATTTGATTCAATTAGCTTTGTTGAATGCATATTACTTTCATTTGATTCAAAAAGCTTTGTTTGAATGTGTTTGACTTTCATTTGATTCAATTAGCATCGTTGAACGCATTTAACGGTCATTTTATTCAAAAAGCTTTGTTTGAATTACTTAGACTTTCACTTGATTCAATTAGCTTTTTTGAATGCATTTAACTTATATTTGATTCAAAAAGCTTTGTTCGAATGTGTTTGACTTTCATTTGATTCAATTAGCTTTGTGGGAATGCACTTGACAATCACTTAATTAAATAAACTTTGTTTGAATGTGTTTGACTTTCACTTGATTCAATTAGCTTTTTTGAATGCATTTAACTTTTATTTGATTCAAAAAACTTTGTTCGAATGTGTTTTACTTTCATTTGATTCAATTATCTTTGTGGGAATGCACTTGACAATCACTTAATTAAAAAAGCTTTGTTTGAATGTGTTTGACTTTCACTTGATTAAATTAGCTTTTTTGAATGCATTTAACTTTTATTTACTTAAAAATGCCTTGTCCGAATGTGTTTGACTTTCATTTGATGCAATTAGCTTTGTTTGAATGTGTTTGACTTTCATTTGATTCAATAAGCTTTGTTAAATGCATTTAACTTTCATTTGATTTAAAAAGCTTTGTTTAAATGTGTTTGACTTTCACTTGATATAATTACTTTTTTTAATTGCATTTGACTTTCAAATGATTCAATTAGCATCGTTGAATGGATTTGACAATCATTTGATTCAAAAAGCTTTGTTTGACTTTCACTTGATTCAAATCGCTATTTTGAATGCATTTGAATTTCATTTTATTGAAAAAGCTTTGTTTGAATGTGTTTGATTTTTATTTGATTAAAATTGCTTTGTTTGAATGTGATTGACTTTCATTTGAATCAATTAGCTTTGTTTAATGCATACGACTTTCATTTGATTCAAAAAGCTTTGTTTGAATGTGTTTGACTTTCATTTGATTCAATTAGCATCGTTGAACGCATTTGACAGTCATTTGATTCAAAAAGCTTTGTTTGAATTACCTAGACTTTCACTTGATTCAATTAGCTTTTTTGAATGCATTTAACTTTCATCTGATTCAAAAAGCTTTGTTTAAATGTAATTGACTTTCACTTGATTTAATTACTTTTTTTTAATTGCATTTGACTTTCAGTTGATTCAAAAAGATTTGTTTGAATGTGCTTGACTTTCATATGATTCAATTAGCATCGTTGAACGGATTTGACAGTCATTTGATTCAAAATGCTTTGTTTGACTTTCACTTGATTCAATTAGCTTTTTAGAAATCATTTGACTTTCTTTATTCAAAAAGCTTTGTTTGAATGTGTTTGATTTTCACTTGATTTAATTAGCTTTGTTTGAATGTGGTTCACTTTCATTTGATTCAATTAGCTTTGTTTGAATGTGGTTGACTTTCATTTGATTCAATTAGGTTTGTTAGAATGCCATTGACTTTCATTTGATTCAATTAGGTTTGTTAGAATGCCATTGACTTTCATTTGATTCAATTAGCTTTGTAAGAATGCCATTGACTTTCATTTGATTCAATTAGCTTTGTTGAATGCATATTACTTACATTTGATTCAAAAAGCTTTGTTTGAATGTGTTTGACTTTCATTTGATTCAATTAGCATCGTTGAACGCATTTAACGGTCATTTTATTCAAAAAGCTTTGTTTGAATTACTTAGACTTTCACTTGATTCAATTAGCTTTTTTGAATGCATTTAACTTATATTTGATTCAAAAAGCTTTGTTCGAATGTGCTTGACTTTCATATGATTCAATTAGCATCGTTGAATGGATTTGACAATCATTTGATTCAAAAAGCTTTGTTTGACTTTCACTTGATTCAAATCGCTATTTTGAATGCATTTGAATTTCATTTTATTGAAAAAGATTTGTTTAAATGTGTTTGATTTTTATTTGAATAAATTTGCTTTGTTTGAATGTGATTGACTTTCATTTGAATTAATTAGCTTTGTTTAATGCATATGAATTTCATTTGATTCAAAAAGCTTTGTTTGAATGTGTTTGACTTTCATTTGATTAAATTAGCATCGTTGAACGCATTTGACAGTCATTTGATTCAAAAAGCTTTGTTTGAATTACCTAGAATTTCACTTGATTCAATTAGCTTTTTTGAATGCATTTAACTTTCATTTGATTCAAAAAGCTTTGTTTAAATGTAATTGACTTTCACTTGATTTAATTACTTTTTTTTTAATTGCATTTGACTTTCAGTTGATTCAAAAAGATTTGTTTGAATGTGCTTGACTTTCATATGATTCAATTAGCATCGTTGAACGGATTTGACAGTCATTTGATTCAAAATGCTTTGTTTGACTTTCACTTGATTTAAATCGCTATTTTGAATGCATTTGAATTTCATTTGATTGAATAAGCTTTGTTTGAATGTGTTTGATTTTCATTTGATTAAATTAGCTTTGTTTGAATGTGATTGACTTTCATTTGAATCAATTAGCTTTGTTTAATGCATTTGACTTTCATTTAATTCAAAAACCTTTGTTTGAATGTGTTTGACTTTAATTTGATTCAAATAGCTTTGTTTGAATGATTTTGACTTTCACTTGATTTAAATACCTTTTTTGAATGCGTTTGACTTTCATTTGATTCAAATAGCATTTCTTGAATGTATTTGACTTTCATTTGGTTCAAATAGCTTTGTTTAAATGTGTTTGACTTTCATTTGATTCAATTAGCTTTGCTTGAATGTGGTTAACTTTCAATTGAGTCAATTTGCTTTGTTGAATGCGTTTGACTTTCATTTGATTCAAAAAGTTTTGTTTGACTGTCATGTGATTTAATTAGCCTCGTTGAATGCATTTGACAATCATTTGATTCAAAAAGCATTGTTTGAATTCTTTGGACTTTTACTTGATTCAATTAGCTTTTTTGAAAGCATTTGACTTTCATATGATTTAATTAGCTTTGTTTGAATGTTTTTGACTTTCATTTGATGCAATTAGCTTTGTCTAAATGTGTTTCACTTTCGTTTGATTTAATTATCTTTTTTGAATGCATTTGACTTTCATTTGATTCAGATAGCATTGTTTGAATGTGTTTGACTTTCATTTGATTCAAATAGCTTTGTTCGAATGTGTTTGCCTTCCATTGGATTTAATTAGCTTTATTTGAATGTGGTTGACTTTTAATTGATTCAATTTGATCTGTTGAATGCATTTGACTTTCATTTGATTCAAAAAGCTTTGTTTGAATTCTTTGGACTTTTACTTGATTCAATTAGTATCGTTGAATGCATTTGACAATCATTTGATTCAAAAAGCTATGTTTGAATTTGTTTGACTTTCACTTGATTCAATTAGCTTTTTAGAAATCATTTGACTTTCTTTATTCAAAAAGCTTTGTTTGAATGTGTTTGATTTTCACTTGATTTAATTAGCTTTGTTTGAATGTGGTTAACTTTCATTTGATTCAATAAGCTTTGTTTGAATGTGGTTGACTTTCATTTGATTCAATTAGGTTTGTTAGAATGCCATTGACTTTCCTATGATTCAATTAGGTTTGTTAGCATGCCATTGACTTTCATTTGATTCAATTAGCTTTGTAAGAATGCCATTGACTTTCATTTGATTCAATTAGCTTTGTTGAATGCATATTACTTTCATTTGATTCAAAAAGCTTTGTTTGAATGTGTTTGACTTTCATTTGATTCAATTAGCATCGTTGAACGCATTTAACGGTCATTTTATTCAAAAAGATTTGTTTTTATTACTTAGACTTTCACTTGATTCAATTAGCTTTTTTGAATGCATTTAACTTATATTTGATTCAAAAAGCTTTGTTCGAATGTGTTTGACTTTCATTTGATTCAATTAGCTTTGTGGGAATGCACTTGACAATCACTTAATTAAATAAACTTTGTTTGAATGTGTTTGACTTTCACTTGATTCAATTAGCTTTTTTGAATGCATTTAACTTTTATTTGATTCAAAAAACTTTGTTCGAATGTGTTTTACTTTCATTTGATTCAATTAGCTTTGTGGGAATGCACTTGACAATCACTTAATTAAAAAAGCTTTGTTTGAATGTGTTTGACTTTCACTTGATTAAATTAGCTTTTTTGAATGCATTTAACTTTTATTTACTTAAAAATGCCTTGTCCGAATGTGTTTGACTTTCATTTGATGCAATTAGCTTTGTTTGAATGTGTTTGACATTCATTCGATTCAATAAGCTTTGTTGAATGCATTTAACTTTCATTTGATTTAAAAAGCTTTGTTTAAATGTGTTTGACTTTCACTTGATATAATTACTTTTTTTTAATTGCATTTGACTTTCAAATGATTCAAAAAGATTTGTTTGAATGTGCTTGACTTTCATATGATTCAATTAGCATCGTTGAATGGATTTGACAATCATTTGAAACAAAAAGCTTTGTTTGACTTTCACTTGATTCAAATCGCTATTTTGAATGCATTTGAATTTCATTTTATTGAAAAAGCTTTGTTTGAATGTGTTTGATTTTTATTTGAATAAATTTGCTTTGTTTGAATGTGATTGACTTTCATTTGAATTAATTAGCTTTGTTTAATGCATATGAATTTCATTTGATTCAAAAAGCTTTGTTTGAATGTGTTTGACTTTCATTTGATTCAATTAGCATCGTTGAACGCATTTGACAGTCATTTGATTCAAAAAGCTTTGTTTGAATTACCTAGAATTTCACTTGATTAAATTAGCTTTTTTGAATGCATTTAACTTTCATTTGATTCAAAAAGCTTTGTTTAAATGTAATTGACTTTCACTTGATTTAATTACTTTTTTTTAATTGCATTTGACTTTCAGTTGATTCAAAAAGATTTGTTTGAATGTGCTTGACTTTCATATGATTCAATTAGCATTGTTGAACGGATTTGACAATCATTTGATTCAAAAAGCTTTGTTTGACTTTCACTTGATTTAAATCGCTATTTTGAATGCATTTGAATTTCATTTGATTGAATAAGCTTTGTTTGAATGTGTTTGATTTTCATTTGATTAAATTAGCTTTGTTTGAATGTGATTGACTTTCATTTGAATCAATTAGCTTTGTTTAATGCATTTGACTTTCATTTAATTCAAAAAGCTTTGTTTGAATGTGTTTGACTTTAATTTGATTCAAATAGCTTTGTTTGAATGATTTTGACTTTCACTTGATTTAAATACCTTTTTTGAATGCGTTTGACTTTCATTTGATTCAAATAGCATTTCTTGAATGTGTTTGACTTTCATTTGGTTCAAATAGCTTTGTTTAAATGTGTTTGACTTTCATTTGATTCAATTAGCTTTGCTTGAATGTGGTTAACTTTCAATTGAGTCAATTTGCTTTGTTGAATGCGTTTGACTTTCATTTGATTCAAAAAGTTTTGTTTGACTGTCATGTGATTCAATTAGCCTCGTTGAATGCATTTGACAATCATTTGATTCAAAAAGCTTTGTTTGAATTCTTTGGACTCTTACTTGATTCAATTAGCTTTTTTGAAAGCATTTGACTTTCATATGATTTAATTAGCTTTGTTTGAATGTTTTTGACTTTCATTTGATGCAATTAGCTTTGGCTCAATGTGTTTGACTTTCGTTTGATTTAATTATCTTTTTTGAATGCATTTGACTTTCATTTGATTCAGATAGCATTATTTGAATGTGTTTGACTTTCATTTGATTCAAATAGCTTTGTTTGAATGTGTTTGCCTTCCATTGGATTTAATTAGCTTTGTTTGAATGTGGTTGACTTTTAATTGATTCAATTTGATCTGTTGAATGCATTTGACTTTCATTTGATTCAAAAAGCTATGTTTGAATTTGTTTGACTTTCACTTGATTCAATTAGCTTTTTAGAAATAATTTGACTTTCTTTTGATTCAAAAAGCTTTGTTTGAATGTGTTTGATTTTCACTTGATTTAATTAGCTTTGTTTGAATGTGGTTAACTTTAATTTGATTCAATTAGCTTTGTTTGAATGTGGTTGACTTTCATTTGATTCAATTAGGTTTGTTAGAATGCCATTGACTTTCATTTGATTCAATTAGGTTTGTTAGAATGCCATTGACTTTCATTTGATTTAATTAGCTTTGTAAGAATGCCATTGACTTTCATTAGATTCAATTAGCTTTGCTGAATGCATATTACTTTCATTTGATTCAAAAAGCTTTGTTTGAATGTGTTTGACTTTCATTTGATTCAATTAGCATCGTTGAACGCATTTAACGGTCATTTTATTCAAAAAGCTTTGTTTGAATTACTTAGACTTTCACTTGATTCAATTAGCTTTTTTTGAATGCATTTAACTTTTATTTGATTCAAAAAGCTTTGTTCGAATGTGTTTGACTTTCATTTGATTCAATTAGCTTTGTGGGAATGCACTTGACAATCACTTAATTAAATAAACTTTGTTTGAATGTGTTTGACTTTCACTTGATTCAATTAGCTTTTTTGAATGCATTTAACTTTTATTTGATTCAAAAAACTTTGTTCGAATGTGTTTGACTTTCATTTGATTCAAATAGCTTTGTGGGAATGCACTTGACAATCACTTAATTAAAAAAGCTTTGTTTGAATGTGTTTGACTTTCACTTGATTAAATTAGCTTTTTTGAATGCATTTAACTTTTATTTACTTAAAAATGCCTTGTCCGAATGTGTTTGACTTTCATTTGATGCAATTAGCTTTGTTTGAATGTGTTTGACTTTCATTTGATTCAATAAGCTTTGTTGAATGCATTTAACTTTCATTTGATTTAAAAAGCTTTGTTTAAATGTGTTTGACTTTCACTTGATATAAATACTTTTTTTAATTGCATTTGACTTTCAAATGATTCAAAAAGATTTGTTTGAATGTGCTTGACTTTCATATGATTCAATTAGCATCGTTGAATGGATTTGACAATCATTTGATTCAAAAAGCTTTGTTTGACTTTCACTTGATTCAAATCGCTATTTTGAATGCATTTGAATTTCATTTGATTGAAAAAGCTTTGTTTGAATGTGTTTGAAATTTATTTGATTAAATTTGCATTGTTTGAATGTGATTGACTTTCATTTGAATCAATTAGCTTTGTTTAATGCATATGACTTTCATTTGATCCAAAAAGCTTTGTTTGAATGTGTTTGACTTTCATTTGATTCAATTAGCATCGTTGAACGCATTTGACAGTCATTTGATTCAAAAAGCTTTGTTTGAATTACCTAGACTTTCACTTGATTCAATTAGCTTTTTTGAATGCATTTAACTTTCATTTGATTTAAAAAGCTTTGTTTAAATGTAATTGACTTTCACTTGATTTAATTACTTTTTTTTAATTGCATTTGACTTTCAGTTGATTCAAAAAGATTTGTTTGAATGTGCTTGACTTTCATATGATTCAATTAGCATCGTTGAACGGATTTGACAATCATTTGATTCAAAAAGCTTTGTTTGACTTTCACTTGATTTAAATCGCTATTTTGAATGCATTTGAATTTCATTTGATTCAAAAAGCTTTGTTTGAATGTGTTTGATTTTCACTTGAGTTAATTAGCTTTGTTTGAATGTGGTTAACTTTCATTTGATTCAATTAGCTTTGTTTGAATGTGGTTGACTTTCATTTGATTCAATTAGGTTTGTTAGAATGCCATTGACTTTCATTTGATTCAATTAGGTTTGTTAGAATGCCATTGACTTTCATTTGATTCAATTAGCTTCGTAAGAATGGCATTGACTTTCATTTGATTCAATTAGCTTTGTTGAATGCATATTACTTTCATTTGATTCAAAAAGCTTTGTTTGAATGTGTTTGACTTTCATTTGATTCAATTAGCATCGTTGAACGCATTTAACGGTCATTTTATACAAAAAGCTTTGTTTGAATTACTTAGACTTTCACTTGATTCAATTAGCTTTTTTGAATGCATTTAACTTTTATTTGATTCAAAAAGCTTTGTTCGAATGTGTTTGACTTTCATTTGATTCAATTAGCTTTGTGGGAATGCACTTGACAATCACTTAATTAAATAAACTTTGTTTGAATGTGTTTGACTTTCACTTGATTCAATTAGCTTTTTTGAATGCATTTAACTTTTATTTGACTCAAAAAACTTTGTTCGAATGTGTTTGACTTTCATTTGATTCAATTAGCTTTGTGGGAATGCACTTGACAATCACTTAATTAAAAAAGCTTTGTTTGAATGTGTTTGACTTTCATTTGATTCAATTAGCTTTGTGGGAATGCACTTGACAATCACTTAATTAAAAAAGCTTTGTTTGAATGTGTTTGACTTTCACTTGATTAAATTAGCTTTTTTGAATGCATTTAACTTTTATTTACTTAAAAATGCCTTGTCCGAATGTGTTTGACTTTCATTTGATGCAATTAGCTTTGTTTGAATGTGTTTGACTTTCATTTGATTCAATAAGCTTTGTTGAATGCATTTAACTTTCATTTGATTTAAAAAGCATTGTTTAAATGTAATTGACTTTCACTTGATTTAATTACTTTTTTTTTAATTGCATTTGACTTTCAGTTGATTCAAAAACATTTGTTTGAATGTGCTTGACTTTCATATGATTCAATTAGCATCGTTGAACGGATTTGACAATCATTTGATTTTAAAAGCTTTGTTTGACTTTCAGTTGATTTAAATCGCTATTTTGAATGCATTTGAATTTCACTTGATTGAAAAATCTTTGTTTGAATGTGTTTGATTTTCATTTGATTAAATTAGCTTTGTTTAAATGTGATTGACTTTCATTTGAATCAATTATCTTTGTTTAACGCATTTGACTTTCATTTAATTCAAAAAGCTTTGTTTGAATGTGTTTGACTTTAATTTGATTCAAATAGCTTTGTTTGAATGATTTTGACTTTCACTTGATTTAAATACCTTTTTTGAATGCGTTTGACTTTCATTTGATTCAAATAGCATTTCTTGAATCAATTATCTTTGTTTAATGCATTTGACTTTCATTTAATTCAAAAAGCTTTGTTTGAATGTGTTTGACTTTAATTTGATTCAAATAGCTTTGTTTGAATGATTTTGACTTTCACTTGATTTAAATACCTTTTTTGAATGCGTTTGACTTTTATTTGATTCAAATAGCATTTCTTGAATGTGTTTGACTTTCATTTGGTTCAAATAGCTTTGTTTAAATGTGTTTGACTTTCATTTGATTCAATTAGCTTTGCTTGAATGTGGTTAAATTTCAATTGAGTCAATTTGCTTTGTTGAATGCATTTGACTTTCATTTTATTCAAAAAGTTTTGTTTGACTGTCATATGATTCAATTAGCCTCGTTGAATGCATTTGACAATCATTTGATTCAAAAAGCTTTGTTTGAATTCTTTGGACTTTTACTTGATTCAATTAGCTTTTTTGAAAGCATTTGACTTTCATATGATTTAATTAGCTTTGTTTGAATGTTTTTGACTTTCATTTGATGCAATTAGCTTTGTCTGAATGTGTTTGACTTTCGTTTGATTTAATTATCTTTTTTGAACGCATTTGACTTTCATTTTATTCGGATAGCATTGTTTGAATGTGTTTGACTTTCATTTGATTCAAATAGCTTTGTTTGAATGTGTTTGCCTTCCATTGGATTTAATTAGCTTTGTTTGAATGTGGTTGACTTTTAATTGATTCAATTTGATCTGTTGAATGCATTTGACTTTCATTTGATTCAAAAAGATTTGTTTGAATGTGTTTGACTTTCATATGATTCAATTAGTATCGTTGAATGCATTTGACAATCATTTGATTCAAAAAGCTATGTTTGAATTTGTTTGACTTTCTTTGGATTCAAAAAGCTTTGTTTCAATGTGTTTGAATTTCACTTGATTTAAATTAGCTTTGTTTGAATGTGGTTAACTTTCATTTGATTCAATTAGCTTTGTTTGAATGTGGTTGACTTTTATTTGATTCAATTAGGTTTGTTAGAATGCCATTGACTTTCGTTTGATTCAATTAGGTTTGTTAGAATGCCATTGACTTTCATTTGATTCAATTAGCTTTGTTGAATGCATATGACTTTCATTTGATTCAAAAAGCTTTGTTTGAATGTGTTTGACTTTCATTTGATTCAATTAGCATCGTTGAACGCATTTTACAGTCATTTGATTCAAAAAACTTTGTTTGAATTACCTAGACTTTCACTTGATTCAATTAGCTTATTTGAATGCATTTAACTTTCATTTGATTTAAAAAGCTTTGTTTAAATGTAATTGACTTTCACTTGATTTAATTACTTTTCTTTAATTGCATTTGACTTTCAGTTGATTCAAAAAGATTTGTTTGAATGTGCTTGACTTTCATATGATTCAATTAGCATCGTTGAACGGATTTGACAATCATTTGATTCAAAAAGCTTTGTTTGACTTTCACTTGATTCAAATCGCTATTTTGAATGCATTTGAATTTCATTTGATTGAAAAAGCTTTGTTTGAATGTGTTTGATTTTCATTCGATTAAATTAGCTTTGTTTGAATGTGATTGACTTTCATATGAATCAATTAGCTTTGTTTAATGCATTTGACTTTCATTTAATTAAAAAAGCTTTGTTTGAATGTGTTTGACTTTAATTTGATTCAAATGGCTTTGTTTGAATGATTTTGACTTTCACTTGATTTAAATACCTTTTTTGAATGCGTTTGACTTTCATTTTATTCAAATAGCATTTCTTGAATGTGTTTGACTTTCATTTGGTTCAAATAGCTTTGTTTAAATGTGTTTGACTTTCATTTGATTCAATTAGCTTTGCTTGAATGTGGTTAACTTTCAATTGAGTCAATTTGCTTTGTTGAATGCATTTGACTTTCATTTGATTCAAAAAGTTTTGTTTGACTGTCATATGATTCAATTAGCCTCGTTGAATGCATTTGACAGTCATTTGATTCAAAAAGCTTTGTTTGAATTCTTTGGACTTTTACTTGATTCAATTAGCTTTTTTGATAGCATTTGACTTTCATATGATTTAATTAGCTTTGTTTGAATGTGTTTGATTTTCATTTGATTAAATTAGCTTTGTTTGAATGTGATTGACTTTCATTTTAATCAATTAGCTTTTTTGAATGCATTTAACTTTCATTTGATTTAAAAAGCATTGTTTAAATGTAATTGACTTTCACTTGATTTAATTACTTTTTTTTAATTGCATTTGACTTTTAGTTGATTCAAAAAGATTTGTTTGAATGTGCTTGACTTTCATACGATTCAATTAGCATCGTTGAACGGATTTGACAATCATTTGATTCAAAAAGCTTTGTTTGACTTTCACTTGATTCAAATCGCTATTTTGAATGCATTTGAATTTCATTTGATTGAAAAAGCTTTGTTTGAATGTGTTTGATTTTCATTCGATTAAATTAGCTTTGTTTGAATGTGATTGACTTTCATATGAATCAATTAGCTTTGTTTAATGCATTTGACTTTCATTTAATTAAAAAAGCTTTGTTTGAATGTGTTTGACTTTAATTTGATTCAAATGGCTTTGTTTGAATGATTTTGACTTTCACTTGATTTAAATACCTTTTTTGAATGCGTTTGACTTTCATTTTATTCAAATAGCATTTCTTGAATGTGTTTGACTTTCATTTGGTTCAAATAGCTTTGTTTAAATGTGTTTGACTTTCATTTGATTCAATTAGCTTTGCTTAAATGTGGTTAACTTTCAATTGAGTCAATTTGCTTTGTTGAATGCATTTGAATTTCATTTCATTCAAAAAGTTTTGTTTGACTGTCATGTGATTCAATTAGCCTCGTTGAATGCATTTGACAATCATTTGATTCAAAAAGCTTTGTTTGAATTCTTTGGACTTTTACTTGATTCAATTAGCTTTTTTGAAAGCATTTGACTTTCATATGATTTAATTAGCTTTGTTTGAACGTTTTTGACTTTCATTTGATGCAATTAGCTTTGTCTGAATGTGTTTGACTTTCGTTTGATTTAATTATCTTATTTGAATACATTTGACTTTCATTTGATTCAGATAGCATTGTTTGAATGTGTTTGACTTTAATTTGATTCAAATAGCTTTGTTTGAATGTGTTTGCCTTCCATTGGATTTAATTAGCTTTGTTTGAATGTGGTTCACTTTTAATTGATTCAATTTGATCTGTTGAATGCATTTGACTTTCATTTGATTCAAAAAGCTTTGTTTGAATGTGTTTGACTTTCATTTGATTCAATTAGCATCGTTGAACACATTTGACAGTCATTTGATTCAAAAAGCTTTGTTTGAATTACCTAGACTTTCACTTGATTCAATTAGCTTTTTTAAATGCATTTAACTTTCATTTGATTTAAAAAGCTTTGTTTAAATGTAATTGACTTTCACTTGATTTAATTACTTTTTTTTAATTGCATTTGACTTTCAGTTGATTCAAAAAGATTTGTTTGAATGTGCTTGACTTTCATACGATTCAATTAGCATCGTTGAACGGATTTGACAATCATTTGATTCAAAAAGCTTTGTTTGACTTTCACTTGATTCAAATCGCTATTTTGAATGCATTTGAATTTCATTTGATTGAAAAAGCTTTGTTTGAATGTGTTTGATTTTCATTTGATTAAATTAGCTTTATTTGAATGTGATTGACTTTCATTTGAATCAAGTAGCTTTGTTTAATGCATTTGACTTTCATTTAATTCAAAAAGCTTTGTTTGAAATGTGTTTGACTTTAATTTAATTCAAATAGCTTTGTTTGAATGTTTTATACTTTCACTTGATTTAAATACCTTTTTTGAATGCGTTTGACTTTCATTTGATTCAAATAGCATTTCTTGAATGTGTTTGACTTTCATTTGGTTCAAATAGCTTTGTTTAAATGTGTTTGAATTTCACTTGATTTAAATTAGCTTTGTTTGAATGTGGTTAACTTTCATTTGATTCGATTAGCTTTGTTTGAATGTGGTTGACTTTCATTTGATTTAATTAGGTTTGTTAGAATGCCATTGACTTTCGCTTGATTCAATTAGGTTTGTTAGAATGCCATTGACTTTCATTTGATTCAATTAGCTTTGTTGAATGCATATGACTTTCATTTGATTCAAAAAGCTTTGTTTGAATGTGTTTCACTTTCATTTGATTCAATTAGCATCGTTGAACACATTTGACAGTCATTTGATTCAAAAAGCTTTGTTTGAATTACCTAGACTTTCACTTGATTCATATAGCTTTTTTGAATGCATTTAACTTTCATTTGATTTAAAAAGCTTTGTTTAAATGTAATTGACTTTCACTTGATTTAATTACTTTTTTTTAATTGCATTTGACTTTCAGTTGATTCAAAAAGATTTGTTTGAATGTGCTTGACTTTCATACGATTCAATTAGCATCGTTGAACGGATTTGACAATCATTTGATTCAAAAAGCTTTGTTTGACTTTCACTTGATTCAAATCGCTATTTTGAATGCATTTGAATTTTCATTTGATTGAAAAAGCTTTGTTTGAATGTGTTTGATTTTCATTTGATTAAATTAGCTTTATTTGAATGTGATTGACTTTCATTTGAATCAATTAGCTTTGTTTAATGCATTTGACTTTCATTTAATTCAAAAAGCTTTGTTTGAAATGTGTTTGACTTTAATTTGATTCAAATAGCTTTGTTTGAATGTTTTATACTTTCACTTGATTTAAATACCTTTTTTGAATGCGTTTGACTTTCATTTGATTCAAATAGCATTTCTTGAATGTGTTTGACTTTCATTTGGTTCAAATAGCTTTGTTTAAATGTGTTTGACTTTCATTTGATTCAATTAGCTTTGCTTGAATGTGGTTAACTTTCAATTGAGTCAATTTGCTTTGTTGAATGCATTTGACTTTCATTTGATTCAAAAAGTTTTGTTTGACTGTCATGTGATTCAATTAGCCTCATTGAATGCATTTGACAATCATTTGATTCAAAAAGCTTTGTTTGAATTCTTTGGACTTTTACTTGATTCAATTAGCTTTTTTGAAAGCATTTGACTTTCATATGATTTAATTACCTTTGTTTGAATGTTTTTGACTTTCATTTGATGCAATTAGCTTTGTCTGAATGTGTTTGACTTTCGTTTGATTTAATCATCTTTTTTGAATGCATTTGACTTTCATTTGATTCAGATAGCATTGTTTGAATGTGTTTGACTTTCATTTGATTCAAATAGCTTTGTTTGAATGTGTTTGCCTTCCATTGGATTTAATTAGCTTTGTTTGAATGTGGTTCACTTTTAATTGATTCAATTTGATCTGTTGAATGCATTTGACTTTCATTTGATTCAAAAAGATTTGTTTGAATGTGTTTGACTTTCATATGATTCAATTAGTATCGTTGAATGCATTTGACAATCATTTGATTCAAAAAGCTATGTTTGAATTTGTTTGACTTTCACTTGATTCAATTAGCTTTTTTGAACTCATTTGACTTTCTTTGGATTCAAAAAGCTTTGTTTGAATGTGTTTGAATTTCACTTGATTTAAATTAGCTTTGTTTGAATGTGGTTAACTTTCATTTGATTCAATTAGCTTTGTTTGAATGTGGTTGACTTTCATTTTATTCAATTAGGTTTGTTAGAATGCCATTGACGTTCGTTTGATTCAATTAGGTTTGTTAGAATGCCATTGACTTTCATTTGATTCAATTAGCTTTGTTGAATACATTTGACTTTCATTTAATTCAAAAAGCTTTGTTTGAATGCATTTGACAATCATTTGATTCAAAAAGCTATGTTTGAATTTGTTTGACTTTCACTTGATTTAATTAGCTTTTTTGAACTCATTTGACTTTCTTTGGATTCAAAAAAGCTTAGTTTGAATGTGTTTGAATTTCACTTGATTTAAATTAGCTTTGTTAAAATGTGGTTTACTTTCATTTGATTCAATTAGCTTTGTTTGAAAGTGGTTGAATTTCATTTGATTCAATTAGGTTTGTTAGAATGCCATTGACTTTCGTTTAATTCAATTAGGTTTGTTAGAATGCCATTGACTTTCATTTGATTCAATTAGGTTTGTTAGAATGCCATTGACTTTCATTTGATTCAATTAGCTTTGTAAGAATGCCATTGACTTTCATTTGATTCAATTAGCTTTGTTGAATGCATATTACTTTCATTTGATTCAAAAAGCTTTGTTTGAATGTGTTTGACTTTCATTTGATTCAATTAGCATCGTTGAACGCATTTAACGGTCATTTTATTCAAAAAGCTTTGTTTGAATTACTTAGACTTTCACTTGATTCAATTAGCTTTTTTGAATGCATTTAACTTTTATTTGATTCAAAAAGCTTTGTTCGAATGTGTTTGACTTTCATTTGATTCAATTAGCTTTTTGGGAATGCACTTGACAATCACTTAATTAAATAAACTTTGTTTGAATGTGTTAGACTTTCACTTGATTCAATTAGCTTTTTTGAATGCATTTAACTTTTATTTGATTCAAAAAACTTTGTTCGAATGTGATTGACTTTCATTTGATTCAATTAGCTTTGTGGGAATGCACTTGACATTCACTTAATTAAAAAATCTTTGTTTGAAGGTGTTTGACTTTCACTTGATTAAATAAGCTTTTTTGAATGCATTTAACTTTTATTTACTTAAAAATGACTTGTCCGAATGTGTTTGACTTTCATTTGATGCAATTAGCTTTGTTTGAATGTGGTTGACTTTCATTTGATTCAATAAGCTTTGTTGAATGCATTTAACTTTCATTTGATTTAAAAAGCTTTGTTTAAATGTGTTTGACTTTCACTTGATATAATTACTTTTTTTAATTGCATTTGACTTTCAAATGATTCAAAAAGATTTGTTTGAATGTGCTTGACTTTCATATGATTCAATTAGCATCGTTGAATGGATTTGACAATCATTTGATTCAAAAAGCTTTGTTTGACTTTCTCTTGATTCAAATCGCTATTTTGAATGCATTTGAATTTCATTTGATTGAAAAAGCTTTGTTTGAATGTGTTTGATTTTTATTTGATTAAATTTGCTTTGTTTGAATGTGATTGACTTTCATTTGAATCAATTAGCTTTGTTTAATGCATATGACTTTCATTTGATTCAAAAAGCTTTGTTTGAATGTGTTTGACTTTCATTTGATTCAATTAGCATCGTTGAACGCATTTGACAGTCATTTGATTCAAAAAGCTTTGTTTGAATTACCTAGACTTTCACTTGATTCAATTAGCTTTTTTGAATGCATTTAACTTTCATTTGATTTAAAAAGCTTTGTTTAAATGTTATTGACTTTCACTTGATTTAATTACTTTTTTTAATTGCATTTGACTTTCAGTTGATTCAAAAAGATTTGTTTGAATGTGCTTGACTTTCATATGATTCAATTAGCATCGTTGAACGGATTTGACAATCATTTGACTCAAAAAGCTTTGTTTGACTTTCACTTGATTTAAATCGCTATTTTATATGCATTTGAATTTCATTTGATTCAAAAAGCTTTGTTCGAATGTGTTTGATTTTCACTTGATTTAATTAGCTTTGTTTTAATGTGGTTAACTTTCATTTGATTCAATTAGCTTTGTTTGAATGTGGTTGACTTTCATTTTATTCAATTAGGTTTGTTAGAATGCCATTGACTTTCATTTGATTCAATTAGGTTTGTTAGAATGCCATTGACTTTCATTTGATTCAATTAGCTTTGTAAGAATGCCATTGACTTTCATTTGATTCAATTAGCTTTGTTGAATGCATATTACTTTCATTTGATTCAAAAAGCTTTGTTTCAATGTGTTTGACTTTCATTTGATTCAATTAGCATCGTTGAACGCATTTAACGGTCATTTTATTCAAAAAGCTTTGTTTGAATTACTTAGACTTTCACTTGATTCAATTAGCTTTTTTGAATGCATTTAACTTTTATTTGATTCAAAAAGCTTTGTTCGAATGTGTTTGACTTTCATTTGATTCAATTAGCTTTGTGGGAATGCACTTGACAATCACTTAATTAAATAAACTTTGTTTGAATGTGTTTGACTTTCACTTGATTCAATTAGCTTTTTTGAATGCATTTAACTTTTATTTGATTCAAAAAGCTTTGTTCGAATGTGTTTGACTTTCATTTGATTCAATTAGCTTTGTGGGAATGCACTTGACAATCACTTAATTAAATAAACTTTGTTTGAATGTGTTTGACTTTCACTTGATTCAATTAGCTTTTTTGAATGCATTTAACTTTTATTTGATTCAAAAAACTTTGTTCGATTGTGTTTGACTTTCATTTGTATCAATTAGCTTTGTGGGAATGCACTTGACAATCACTTAATTAAAAAAGCTTTGTTTGAATGTGTTTGACTTTCACTTGATTAAATTAGCTTTTTTGAATGCATTTAACTTTTATTTACTTAAAAATGCCTTGTCCGAATGTGTTTGACTTTCATTTGATGCAATTAGCTTTGTTTGAATGTGTTTGACTTTCATTTGATTCAATAAGCTTTGTTGAATGCATTTAACTTTCATTTGATTTAAAAAACATTGTTTAAATGTGTTTGACTTTCACTGGATTTAATTACTTTTTTTTAGTTGCATTTGACTTTCAGTTGATTCAAAAAGATTTGTTTGAATGTGCTTGACTTTCATATGATTCAATTAGCATCGTTGAACGGATTTGACAATCATTTGATTCTAAAAGCTTTGTTTGACTTTCAGTTGATTTAAATCGCTATTTTGAATGCATTTGAATTTCACTTGATTGAAAAATCTTTGTTTGAATGTGTTTGATTTTCATTTGATTAAATTAGCTTTGTTTGAATGTGATTGACTTTCATTTGAATCAATTATCTTTATTTAATGCATTTGACTTTCATTTAATTCAAAAAGCTTTGTTTGAATGTGTTTGACTTTAACTTGATTAAATAGCTTTGTTTGTATGATTTTGACTTTCACTTGATGTAAATACCATTTTTGAATGCGTTTGACTTTCATTTGATTCAAATAGCATTTCTTGAATGTGTTTGACTTTCATTTGGTTCAAATAGCTTTGTTTAAATGTGTTTGACTTTCATTTGATTCAATTAGCTTTGCTTGAATGTGGTTAACTTTCAATTGAGTCAATTTGCTTTGTTGAATGCATTTGACTTTCATTTTATTCAAAAAGTTTTGTTTGACTGTCATATGATTCAATTAGCCTCGTTGAATGCATTTGACAATCATTTGATTCAAAAAGCTTTGTTTGAATTCTTTGGACTTTCACTTGATTCAATTAGCTTTTTTGAAAGCATTTGACTTTCATATGATTTAATTAGCTTTGTTTGAATGTTTTTGACTTTCATTTGATGCAATTAGCTTTGTGTGAATGTGTTTGACTTTCGTTTGATTTAATTATCTTTTTTGAATGCATTTGACTTTCATTTTATTCAGATAGCATTGTTTGAATGTGTTTGACTTTCATTTGATTCAAATAGCTTTGTTTGAATGTTTTTGCCTTCCATTGGATTTAATTTGCTTTGTTTGAATGTGGTTGACTTTTAAGTGATTCAATTTGATTTGTTGAATGCATTTGACTTTCATTTGATTCAAAAAGATTTGTTTGAATGTGTTTGACTTTCATATGATTCAATTAGTATCGTTGAATGCATTTGACAATCATTTGATTCAAAAAGCTATGTTTGAATTTGTTTGACTTTCACTTGATTCAATTAGCTTTTTTGAACTCATTTGACTTTCTTTGGATTCAAAAAGCTTTGTTTCAATGTGTTTGAATTTCACTTGATTTAAATTAGCTTTGTTTGAATGTGGTTAACTTTCATTTGATTCAATTAGCTTTGTTTGAATGTGGTTGACTTTTATTTGATTCAATTAGGTTTGTTAGAATGCCATTGACTTTCGTTTGATTCAATTAGGTTTGTTAGAATGCCATTGACTTTCATTTGATTCAATTAGCTTTGTTGAATGCATATGACTTTCATTTGATTCAAAAAGCTTTGTTTGAATGTGTTTGACTTTCATTTGATTCAATTAGCATCGTTGAACGCATTTTACAGTCATTTGATTCAAAAAACTTTGTTTCAATTACCTAGACTTTCACTTGATTCAATTAGCTTTTTTGAATGCATTTAACTTTCATTTGATTTAAAAAGCTTTGTTTAAATGTAATTGACTATCACTTGATTTAATTACTTTTATTTAATTGCATTTGACTTTTAGTTGATTCAAAAAGATTTGTTTGAATATGCTTGACTTTAATATGATTCAATTAGCATCGTTGAACGGATTTGACAATCATTTGATTCAAAAAGCTTTGTTTGACTTTCACTTGATTCAAATCGCTATTTTGAATGCATTTGAATTTCATTTGATTGAAAAAGCTTTGTTTGAATGTGTTTGATTTTCATTTGATTAAATTAGCTTTGTTTGAATGTGATTGACTTTCATATGAATCAATTAGCTTTGTTTAATGCATTTGACTTTCATTTAATTAAAAAAGCTTTGTTTGAATGTGTTTGACTTTAATTTGATTCAAATGGCTTTGTTTGAATGATTTTACTTTCACTTGATTTAAATACCTTTTTTGAATGCGTTTGACTTTCATTTGATTCAAATAGCATTTCTTGAATGTGTTTGACTTTCATTTGGTTCTAATAGCTTTGTTTAAATGTGTTTGACTTTCATTTGATTCAATTAGCTTTGCTTGAATGTGGTTAACTTTCAATTGAGTCAATTTGCTTTGTTGAATGCATTTGACTTTCATTTGATTCAAAAAGTTTTGTTTGACTGTCATATGATTCAATTAGCCTCGTTGAATGCATTTGACAATCATTTGATTCAAAAAGCTTTGTTTGAATTCTTTGGACTTTTACTTGATTCAATTAGCTTTTTTGAAAGCATTTGACTTTCATATGATTTAATAAGCTTTGTTTGAATGTTTTTGACTTTCATTTGATGCAATTAGCTTTGTCTGAATGTGTTTGACTTTCGTTTGATTTAATTATCTTTTTTTGAATGCATTTGACTTTCATTTTATTCAGATAGCATTGTTTGAATGTGTTTGACTTTCATTTGATTCAAATAGCTTTGTTTGAATGTTTTTGCCTTCCATTGGATTTAATTAGCTTTGTTTGAATGTGGTTGACTTTTAAGTGATTAAATTTGATTTGTTGAATGCATTTGACTTTCATTTGATTCAAAAAGATTTGTTTGAATGTGTTTGACTTTCATATGATTCAATTAGTATCGTTGAATGCATTTGACAATCATTTGATTTAAAAAGCTATGTTTGAATTTGTTTGACTTTCACTTGATTCAATTAGCTTTTTTGAACTCATTTGACTTTCTTTGGATTCAAAAAGCTTTGTTTGAATGTGTTTGAATTTCACTTGATTTAAATTAGCTTTGTTTGAATGTGGTTAACTTTCATTTGATTTCAATTAGCTTTGTTTGAATGTGGTTGACTTTTATTTGATTCAATTAGGTTTGTTAGAAATGTCATTGACTTTCGTTTGATTCAATTAGGTTTGTTAGAATGCCATTGACTTTCATTTGATTCAATTAGCTTTGTTGAATGCATATGACTTTCATTTGATTCAAAAAGCTTTGTTTGAATGTGTTTGACTTTCATTTGATTCAATTAGCATCGTTGAACGCATTTTACAGTCATTTGATTCAAAAAACTTTGTTTCAATTACCTAGACTTTCACTTGATTCAATTAGCTTTTTTGAATGCATTTAACTTTCATTTGATTTAAAAAGCTTTGTTTAAATGTAATTGACTTTCACTTGATTTAATTACTTTTATTTAATTGCATTTGACTTTCAGTTGATTCAAAAAGATTTGTTTGAATATGCTTGACTTTAATATGATTCAATTAGCATCGTTGAACGGATTTGACAATCATTTGATTCAAAAAGCTTTGTTTGACTTTCACTTGATTCAAATCGCTATTTTGAATGCATTTGAATTTCATTTGATTGAAAAAGCTTTGTTTGAATGTGTTTGATTTCCATTTGATTAAATTAGCTTTGTTTGAATGTGATTGACTTTCATATGAATCAATTAGCTTTGTTTAATGCATTTGACTTTCATTTAATTAAAAAAGCTTTGTTTGAATGTGTTTGACTTTAATTTGATTCAAATGGCTTTGTTTGAATGATTTTACTTTCACTTGATTTAAATACCTTTTTTGAATGCGTTTGACTTTCATTTGATTCAAATAGCATTTCTTGAATGTGTTTGACTTTCATTTGGTTCTAATAGCTTTGTTTAAATGTGTTTGACTTTCATTTTGATTCAATTAGCTTTGCTTGAATGTGGTTAACTTTCAATTGAGTCAATTTGCTTTGTTGAATGCATTTGACTTTCATTTGATTCAAAAAGTTTTGTTTGACTGTCATTATGATTCAATTAGCCTCGTTGAATGCATTTGACAATCATTTGATTCAAAAAGCTTTGTTTGAATTCTTTGGACTTTTACTTGATTCAATTAGCTTTTTTGAAAGCATTTGACTTTCATATGATTTAATAAGCTTTGTTTGAATGTTTTTGACTTTCATTTGATGCAATTAGCTTTGTCTGAATGTGTTTGACTTCGTTTGATTAAATTATCTTTTTGAATGCATTTGACTTTCATTTGATTCAGATAGCATTGTTTGAATGTGTTTGACTTCCATTTGATTCAAATAGCTTTGTTTGAATGTTTTTGCCTTCCATTGGATTTAATTAGCTTTGTTTGAATGTGGTTGACTTTTAAGTGATTCAATTTGATTTGTTGAATGCATTTGACTTTCATTTGATTCAAAAAGATTTGTTTGAATGTGTTGACTTTCATATGATTCAATTAGTATCGTTGAATGCATTTGACAATCATTTGATTCAAAAAGCTATGTTTGAATTTGTTTGACTTTCACTTGATTCAATTAGCTTTTTTGAACTCATTTGACTTTCTTTGGATTCAAAAAGCTTTGTTTGAATGTGTTTGAATTTCACTTGATTTAAATTAGCTTTGTTTGAATGTGGTTAACTTTCATTTGATTCAATTAGCTTTGTTTGAATGTGGTTGACTTTATTTGATTCAATTAGGTTTGTTAGAATGCATTGACTTTCGTTTGATTCAATTAGGTTTGTTAGAATGCCATTGACTTTCATTTGATTCAATTAGCTTTGTTGAATGCATATGACTTTCATTTGATTCAAAAAGCTTTGTTTGAATGTGTTGACTTTCATTTGATTCAATTAGCATCGTTGAACGCAGTCATTTGATTCAAAAAACTTTGTTTGAATTACCTAGACTTTCACTTGATTCAATTAGCTTTTTTGAATGCATTTAACTTTCATTTGATTTAAAAAGCTTTGTTTAAATGTAATTGACTTTCACTTGATTTAATTACTTTTTTTTTTAATTGCATTTGACTTTCAGTTGATTCAAAAAGATTTGTTTGAATGTGCTTGACTTTAATATGATTCAATTAGCATCGTTGAACGGATTTGACAATCATTTGATTCAAAAAGCTTTGTTTGACTTTCACTTGATTCAAATCGCTATTTTGAATGCATTTGAATTTCATTTGATTGAAAAAGCTTTGTTTTGAATGTGTTTGATTTCATTTGATTAAATTAGCTTTGTTTGAATGTGATTGACTTTCATTTGAATCAATTAGCTTTGTTTAATGCATTTGACTTTCATTTAATTCAAAAAAGCTTTTTTGAATGTGTTTGACTTTAATTTGATTCAAATAGCTTTGTTTGAATGTTTTTACTTTCACTTGATTTAAATACCTTTTTTGAATGCGTTTGACTTTCATTTGATTCAAATAGCATTTCTTGAATGTGTTTGACTTTCATTTGGTTCAATAGCTTTGTTTAAATGTGTTTGACTTTCATTTGATTCAATTAGCTTTGCTTGAATGTGGTTAACTTTCAATTGAGTCAATTTGCTTTGTTGAATGCATTTGACTTTCATTTGATTCAAAAAGTTTTGTTTGACTGTCATATGATTCAATTAGCCTCGTTGAATGCATTTGACAATCATTT
>NW_018742368.1:0-20010 GCF_001683475.1 Chenopodium quinoa
TAACTTTCAATTGAGTCAATTTGTTGTTGAATGCATTTGACTTTCATTTGATTCAAAAAGTTTTGTTTGACTGTCATCTGATTCAATTAGCCTCGTTGAATGCATTTGACAATCATTTGATTCAAAAAGCTTTGTTTGAATTCTTTGGACTTTTACTTGATTCAATTAGCTTTTTTGAAAGCATTTGACTTTCATATGATTTAATTAGCTTTGTTTGAATGTTTTGACTTTCATTTGATGCAATTAGCTTTGTCTGAATGTGTTTGACTTTCGTTTGATTTAATTATCTTTTTTGAATGCATTTGACTTTCATTTGATTCAGATAGCATTGTTTGAATGTGTTTGACTTTCATTTGATTCAAATAGCTTTGTTTGAATGTGTTTGCCTTCCATTGGATTAATTAGCTTTGTTTGAATGTGTTGACTTTTAATTGATTCAATTTGATCTGTTGAATGCATTTGACTTTCATTTGATTCAAAAAGATTGTTTGAATGTGTTTGACTTTCATATGATTCAATTAGTATCGTTGAATGCATTTGACAATCATTTGATTCAAAAAGCTATGTTTGAATTTGTTTGACTTTCACTTGATTCAATTAGCTTTTTTGAACTCATTTGACTTTCTTTGGATTCAAAAAGCTTTGTTTGAATGTGTTTGAATTTCACTTGATTTAAATTAGCTTTGTTGAATGTGGTTAACTTTCATTTGATTCAATTAGCTTTGTTTGAATGTGGTTGACTTTCATTTGATTCAATTAGGTTTGTTAGAATGCCATTGACTTTCGTTTGATTTAATTAGGTTTGTTAGAATGCCATTGACTTTCATTTGATTCAATTAGCTTTGTTGAATGCATATGACTTTCATTTGATTCAAAAAGCTTTGTTTGAATGTGTTTGACTTTCATTTGATTCAATTAGCATCGTTGAACACATTTGACAGTCATTTGATTCAAAAAGCTTTTTTGAATTACCTAGACTTTCACTTGATTCAATTAGCTTTTTTGAATGCATTTAACTTTCATTTGATTTAAAAAGCTTTGTTTAAATGTAATTGACTTTCACTTGATTTAATTACTTTTTTTTAATTGCATTTGACTTTCAGTTGATTCAAAAAGATTTGTTTGAATGTGCTTGACTTTCATATGATTCAATTAGCATCGTTGAACGGATTTGACAATCATTTGATTCAAAAAGCTTTGTTTGACTTTCACTTGATTCAAATCGCTATTTTGAATGCATTTGAATTTCATTTGATTGAAAAAGCTTTGTTTGAATGTGTTTGATTTTCATTTGATTAAATTAGCTTTGTTTGAATGTGATTGACTTTCATTTGAATCAATTAGCTTTGTTTAATGCATTTGACTTTCATTTAATTCAAAAAGCTTTGTTTGAATGTGTTTGACTTTAATTTGATTCAAATAGCTTTGTTTGAATGTTTTTGACTTTCACTTGATTTAAATACCTTTTTTGAATGCGTTTGACTTTCATTTGATTCAAATAGCATTTCTTGAATGTGTTTGACTTTCATTTGGTTCAAATAGCTTTGTTTAAATGTGTTTGACTTTCATTTGATTCAATTAGCTTTGCTTGAATGTGGTTAACTTTCAATTGAGTCAATTTGCTTTGTTGAATGCATTTGACTTTCATTTGATTCAAAAAGTTTTGTTTGACTGTCATATGATTCAATTAGCCTCGTTGAATGCATTTGACAATCATTTGATTCAAAAATGTTTGAATTCTTTGGACTTTTACTTGATTCAATTAGCTTTTTTGAAAGCATTTGACTTTCATATGATTTAATTAGCTTTGTTTGAATGTTTTTGACTTTCATTTGATGCAATTAGCTTTGTCTGAATGTGTTTGACTTTCGTTTGATTTAATTATCTTTTTGAATGCATTTGACTTTCATTTGATTCAGATAGCATTGTTTGAATGTGTTTGACTTTCATTTGATTCAAATAGCTTTGTTTGAATGTGTTTGCCTTCCATTGGATTTAATTAGCTTTGTTTGAATGTGGTTGACTTTTAATTGATTCAATTTGATCTGTTGAATGCATTTGACTTTCATTTGATTCAAAAAGATTTGTTTGAATGTGTTTGACTTTCATATGATTCAATTAGTATCGTTGAATGCATTTGACAATCATTTGATTCAAAAAGCTATGTTTGAATTTGTTTGACTTTCACTTGATTCAATTAGCTTTTTTGAACTCATTTGACTTTCTTTGGATTCAAAAAGCTTTGTTTGAATGTGTTTGATTTCACTTGATTTAAATTAGCTTTGTTTGAATGTGGTTAACTTTCATTTGATTCAATTAGCTTTGTTTGAATGTGGTTGACTTTCATTTGATTCAATTAGGTTGTTAGAATGCCATTGACTTTCGTTTGATTCAATTAGGTTTGTTAGAATGCCATTGACTTTCATTTGATTCAATTAGCTTTGTTGAATGCATATGACTTTCATTTGATTCAAAAAGCTTTGTTTGAATGTGTTTGACTTTCATTTGATTCAATTAGCATCGTTGAACACATTTGACAGTCATTTGATTCAAAAAGCTTTGTTTGAATTACCTAGACTTTCACTTGATTCAATTAGCTTTTTTGAATGCATTTAACTTTCATTTGATTTAAAAAGCTTTGTTTAAATGTAATTGACTTTCACTTGATTTAATTACTTTTTTTTAATTGCATTTGACTTTCAGTTGATTCAAAAAGATTTGTTTGAATGTGCTTGACTTTCATACGATTCAATTAGCATCGTTGAACGGATTTGACAATCATTTGATTCAAAAAGCTTTGTTTGACTTTCACTTGATTCAAATCGCTATTTTGAATGCATTTGAATTTCATTTGATTGAAAAAGCTTTGTTTGAATGTGTTTGATTTTCATTTGATTAAATTAGCTTTGTTTGAATGTGATTGACTTTCATTTGAATCAATTAGCTTTGTTTAATGCATTTGACTTTCATTTAATTCAAAAAGCTTTGTTTGAATGTTTTGACTTTAATTTGATTCAAATAGCTTTGTTTGAATGTTTTTGACTTTCACTTGATTTAAATACCTTTTTTGAATGCGTTTGACTTTCATTTGATTCAAATAGCTTTCTTGAATGTGTTTGACTTTCATTTGGTTCAAATAGCTTTGTTTAAATGTGTTTGACTTTCATTTGATTCAATTAGCTTTGCTTGAATGTGGTTAACTTTCAATTGAGTCAATTTGCTTTGTTGAATGCATTTGACTTTCATTTGATTCAAAAAGTTTTGTTTGACTGTCATCTGATTCAATTAGCCTCGTTGAATGCATTTGACAATCATTTGATTCAAAAAGCTTTGTTTGAATTCTTTGGACTTTTACTTGATTCAATTAGCTTTTTTGAAAGCATTTGACTTTCATATGATTTAATTAGCTTTGTTTGAATGTTTTTGACTTTCATTTGATGCAATTAGCTTTGTCTGAATGTGTTTGACTTTCGTTTGATTTAATTATCTTTTTTGAATGCATTTGACTTTCATTTGATTCAGATAGCATTGTTTGAATGTGTTTGACTTTCATTTGATTCAAATAGTTTGAATGTGTTTGCCTTCCATTGGATTTAATTAGCTTTGTTTGAATGTGGTTGACTTTTAATTGATTCAATTTGATCTGTTGAATGCATTTGACTTTCATTTGATTCAAAAAGATTTGTTTGAATGTGTTTGACTTTCATATGATTCAATTAGTATCGTTGAATGCATTTGACAATCATTTGATTCAAAAAGCTATGTTTGAATTTGTTTGACTTTCACTTGATTCAATTAGCTTTTTTGAACTCATTTGACTTTCTTTGGATTCAAAAAGCTTTGTTTGAATGTGTTTGAATTTCACTTGATTTAAATTAGCTTTGTTTGAATGTGGTTAACTTTCATTTGATTCAATTAGCTTTGTTTGAATGTGGTTGACTTCATTTGATTCAATTAGGTTTGTTAGAATGCCATTGACTTTCGTTTGATTCAATTAGGTTTGTTAGAATGCCATTGACTTTCATTTGATTCAATTAGCTTTGTGAATGCATTGACTTTCATTTGATTCAAAAAGCTTTGTTTGAATGTGTTTGACTTTCATTTGATTCAATTAGCATCGTTGAACACATTTGACAGTCATTTGATTCAAAAAGCTTTGTTTGAATTACCTAGACTTTCACTTGATTCAATTAGCTTTTTTGAATGCATTTAACTTTCATTTGATTTAAAAAGCTTTGTTTAAATGTAATTGACTTTCACTTGATTTAATTACTTTTTTTTAATTGCATTTGACTTTCAGTTGATTCAAAAAGATTTGTTTGAATGTGCTTGACTTTCATATGATTCAATTAGCATCGTTGAACGGATTTGACAATCATTTGATTCAAAAAGCTTTGTTTGACTTTCACTTGATTTAAATCGCTATTTTGAATGCATTTGAATTTCATTTGATTGAAAAGCTTTGTTTGAATGTGTTTGATTTTCATTTGATTAAATTAGCTTTGTTTGAATGTGATTGACTTTCATTTGAATCAATTAGCTTTGTTTAATGCATTTGACTTTCATTTAATTCAAAAAGCTTTGTTTGAATGTGTTTGACTTTAATTTGATTCAAATAGCTTTGTTTGAATGATTTTGACTTTCACTTGATTTAAATACCTTTTTTGAATGCGTTTGACTTTCATTTGATTCAAATAGCATTTCTTGAATGTGTTTGACTTTCATTTGGTTCAAATAGCTTTGTTTAAATGTGTTTGACTTTCATTTGATTCAATTAGCTTTGCTTGAATGTGGTTAACTTTCAATTGAGTCAATTTGCTTTGTTGAATGCATTTGACTTTCATTTGATTCAAAAAGTTTTGTTTGACTGTCATATGATTCAATTAGCCTCGTTGAATGCATTTGACAATCATTTGATTCAAAAAGCTTTGTTTGAATTCTTTGGACTTTTACTTGATTCAATTAGCTTTTTTGAAAGCATTTGACTTTCATATGATTTAATTAGCTTTTTTGAATGTTTTTGACTTTCATTTGATGCAATTAGCTTTGTCTGAATGTGTTTGACTTTCGTTTGATTTAATTATCTTTTTTGAATGCATTTGACTTTCATTTGATTCAGATAGCATTGTTTGAATGTGTTTGACTTTCATTTGATTCAAATAGCTTTGTTTGAATGTGTTTGCCTTCCATTGGATTTAATTAGCTTTGTTTGAATGTGGTTGACTTTTAATTGATTCAATTTGATGTTGAATGCATTTGACTTTCATTTGATTCAAAAAGATTTGTTTGAATGTGTTTGACTTTCATATGATTCAATTAGTATCGTTGAATGCATTTGACAATCATTTGATTCAAAAAGCTATGTTTGAATTTGTTTGACTTTCACTTGATTCAATTAGCTTTTTTGAACTCATTTGACTTTCTTTGGATTCAAAAAGCTTTGTTTGAATGTGTTTGAATTTCACTTGATTTAAATTAGCTTTGTTTGAATGTGGTTAACTTTCATTTGATTCAATTAGCTTTGTTTGAATGTGGTTGACTTTCATTTGATTCAATTAGGTTTGTTAGAATGCCATTGACTTTCGTTTGATTCAATTAGGTTTTAGAATGCCATTGACTTTCATTTGATTCAATTAGCTTTGTTGAATGCATATGACTTTCATTTGATTCAAAAAGCTTTGTTTGAATGTGTTTGACTTTCATTTGATTCAATTAGCATCGTTGAAACATTTGACAGTCATTTGATTCAAAAAGCTTTGTTTGAATTACCTAGACTTTCACTTGATTCAATTAGCTTTTTTGAATGCATTTAACTTTCATTTGATTTAAAAAGCTTTGTTTAAATGTTTTGACTTTCACTTGATTTAATTACTTTTTTTTAATTGCATTTGACTTTCAGTTGATTCAAAAAGATTTGTTTGAATGTGCTTGACTTTCATATGATTCAATTAGCATCGTTGAACGGATTTGACAATCATTTGATTCAAAAAGCTTTGTTTGACTTTCACTTGATTCAAATCGCTATTTTGAATGCATTTGAATTTCATTTGATTGAAAAAGCTTTGTTTGAATGTGTTTGATTTTCATTTGATTAAATTAGCTTTGTTTGAATGTGATTGACTTTCATTTGAATCAATTAGCTTTGTTTAATGCATTTGACTTTCATTTAATTCAAAAAGCTTTGTTTGAATGTGTTTGACTTTAATTTGATTCAAATAGCTTTGTTTGAATGATTTTGACTTTCACTTGATTTAAATACCTTTTTTGAATGCGTTTGACTTTCATTTGATTCAAATAGCATTTCTTGAATGTGTTTGACTTTCATTTGGTTCAAATAGCTTTGTTTAAATGTGTTTGACTTTCATTTGATTCAATTAGCTTTGCTTGAATGTGGTTAACTTTCAATTGAGTCAATTTGCTTTGTTGAATGCATTTGACTTTCATTTGATTGAAAAAGTTTTGTTTGACTGTCATATGATTCAATTAGCCTCGTTGAATGCATTTGACAATCATTTGATTCAAAAAGCTTTGTTTGAATTCTTTGGACTTTTACTTGATTCAATTAGCTTTTTTTGAAAGCATTTGACTTTCATATGATTTAATTAGCTTTGTTTGAATGTTTTTGACTTTCATTTGATGCAATTAGCTTTGTCTGAATGTGTTTGACTTTCGTTTGATTTAATTATCTTTTTTGAATGCATTTGACTTTCATTTGATTCAGATAGCATTGTTTGAATGTGTTTGACTTTCATTTGATTCAAATAGCTTTTGTTTGAATGTGTTTGCCTTCCATTGGATTTAATTAGCTTTGTTTGAATGTGGTTGACTTTTAATTGATTCAATTTGATATGTTGAATGCATTTGACTTTCATTTGATTCAAAAAGATTTGTTTGAATGTGTTTGACTTTCATATGATTCAATTAGTATCGTTGAATGCATTTGACAATCATTTGATTCAAAAAGCTATGTTTGAATTTGTTTGACTTTCACTTGATTCAATTAGCTTTTTTGAACTCATTTGACTTTCTTTGGATTCAAAAAGCTTTGTTTGAATGTGTTTGAATTTCACTTGATTTAAATTAGCTTTGTTTGAATGTGGTTAACTTTCATTTGATTCAATTAGCTTTGTTTGAATGTGGTTGACTTTCATTTGATTCAATTAGGTTTGTTAGAATGCCATTGATTTGATTCAATTAGGTTTGTTAGAATGCCATTGACTTTCATTTGATTCAATTAGCTTTGTGAATGCCATTGACTTTCATTTGATTCAAAAAGCTTTGTTTGAATGTGTTTGACTTTCATTTGATTCAATTAGCATCGTTGAACACATTTGACAGTCATTTGATTCAAAAAGCTTTGTTTGAATTACCTAGACTTTCACTTGATTCAATTAGCTTTTTTGAATGCATTTAACTTTCATTTGATTTAAAAAGCTTTGTTTAAATGTAATTGACTTTCACTTGATTTAATTACTTTTTTTAATTGCATTTGACTTTCAGTTGATTCAAAAAGATTTGTTTGAATGTGCTTGACTTTCATATGATTCAATTAGCATCGTTGAACGGATTTGACAATCATTTGATTCAAAAAGCTTTGTTTGACTTTCACTTGATTTAAATCGCTATTTTGAATGCATTTGAATTTCATTTGATTGAAAAAGCTTTGTTTGAATGTGTTTGATTTTCATTTGATTAAATTAGCTTTGTTTGAATGTGATTGACTTTCATTTGAATCAATTAGCTTTGTTTAATGCATTTGACTTTCATTTAATTCAAAAAGCTTTGTTTGAATGTGTTTGACTTTAATTTGATTCAAATAGCTTTGTTTGAATGATTTTGACTTTCACTTGATTTAAATACCTTTTTTGAATGCGTTTGACTTTCATTTGATTCAAATAGCATTTCTTGAATGTGTTTGACTTTCATTTGGTTCAAATAGCTTTGTTTAAATGTGTTTGACTTTCATTTGATTCAATTAGCTTTGCTTGAATGTGGTTAACTTTCAATTGAGTCAATTTGCTTTGTTGAATGCATTTGACTTTCATTTGATTGAAAAAGTTTTGTTTGACTGTCATATGATTCAATTAGCCTCGTTGAATGCATTTGACAATCATTTGATTCAAAAAGCTTTGTTTGAATTCTTTGGACTTTTACTTGATTCAATTAGCTTTTTTGAAAGCATTTGACTTTCATATGATTTAATTAGCTTTGTTTGAATGTTTTTGACTTTCATTTGATGCAATTAGCTTTGTCTGAATGTGTTTGACTTTCGTTTGATTTAATTATCTTTTTTGAATGCATTTGACTTTCATTTGATTCAGATAGCATTGTTTGAATGTGTTTGACTTTCATTTGATTCAAATAGCTTTGTTTGAATGTGTTTGCCTTCCATTGGATTTAATTAGCTTTGTTTGAATGTGGTTGACTTTTAATTGATTCAATTTGATCTGTTGAATGCATTTGACTTTCATTTGATTCAAAAAGATTTGTTTGAATGTGTTTGACTTTCATATGATTCAATTAGTATCGTTGAATGCATTTGACAATCATTTGATTCAAAAAGCTATGTTTGAATTTGTTTGACTTTCACTTGATTCAATTAGCTTTTTTGAACTCATTTGACTTTCTTTGGATTCAAAAAGCTTTGTTTGAATGTGTTTGAATTTCACTTGATTTAAATTAGCTTTGTTTGAATGTGGTTAACTTTCATTTGATTCAATTAGCTTTGTTTGAATGTGGTTGACTTTCATTTGATTCAATTAGGTTTGTTAGAATGCCATTGACTTTCGTTTGATTCAATTAGGTTTGTTAGAATGCCATTGACTTTCATTTGATTCAATTAGCTTTGTGAATGCATTGACTTTCATTTGATTCAAAAAGCTTTGTTTGAATGTGTTTGACTTTCATTTGATTCAATTAGCATCGTTGAACACATTTGACAGTCATTTGATTCAAAAAGCTTTGTTTGAATTACCTAGACTTTCACTTGATTCAATTAGCTTTTTTGAATGCATTTAACTTTCATTTGATTTAAAAAGCTTTGTTTAAATGTAATTGACTTTCACTTGATTTAATTACTTTTTTTTAATTGCATTTGACTTTCAGTTGATTCAAAAAGATTTGTTTGAATGTGCTTGACTTTCATATGATTCAATTAGCATCGTTGAACGGATTTGACAATCATTTGATTCAAAAAGCTTTGTTTGACTTTCACTTGATTTAAATCGCTATTTTGAATGCATTTGAATTTCATTTGATTGAAAAAGCTTTGTTTGAATGTGTTTGATTTTCATTTGATTAAATTAGCTTTGTTTGAATGTGATTGACTTTCATTTGAATCAATTAGCTTTGTTTAATGCATTTGACTTTCATTTAATTCAAAAAGCTTTGTTTGAATGTGTTTGACTTTAATTTGATTCAAATAGCTTTGTTTGAATGATTTTGACTTTCACTTGATTTAAATACCTTTTTTGAATGCGTTTGACTTTCATTTGATTCAAATAGCATTTCTTGAATGTGTTTGACTTTCATTTGGTTCAAATAGCTTTGTTTAAATGTGTTTGACTTTCATTTGATTCAATTAGCTTTGCTTGAATGTGGTTAACTTTCAATTGAGTCAATTTGCTTTGTTGAATGCATTTGACTTTCATTTGATTGAAAAAGTTTTGTTTGACTGTCATATGATTCAATTAGCCTCGTTGAATGCATTTGACAATCATTTGATTCAAAAAGCTTTTTTGAATTCTTTGGACTTTTACTTGATTCAATTAGCTTTTTTGAAAGCATTTGACTTTCATATGATTTAATTAGCTTTGTTTGAATGTTTTTGACTTTCATTTGATGCAATTAGCTTTGTCTGAATGTGTTTGACTTTCGTTTGATTTAATTATCTTTTTTGAATGCATTTGACTTTCATTTGATTCAGATAGCATTGTTTGAATGTGTTTGACTTTCATTTGATTCAAATAGCTTTGTTTGAATGTGTTTGCCTTCCATTGGATTTAATTAGCTTTGTTTGAATGTGGTTGACTTTTAATTGATTCAATTTGATCTGTTGAATGCATTTGACTTTCATTTGATTCAAAAAGATTTGTTTGAATGTGTTTGACTTTCATATGATTCAATTAGTATCGTTGAATGCATTTGACAATCATTTGATTCAAAAAGCTATGTTTGAATTTGTTTGACTTTCACTTGATTCAATTAGCTTTTTTGAACTCATTTGACTTTCTTTGGATTCAAAAAGCTTTGTTTGAATGTGTTTGAATTTCACTTGATTTAAATTAGCTTTGTTTGAATGTGGTTAACTTTCATTTGATTCAATTAGCTTTGTTTGAATGTGGTTGACTTTCATTTGATTCAATTAGGTTTGTTAGAATGCCATTGACTTTCGTTTGATTCAATTAGGTTTGTTAGAATGCCATTGACTTTCATTTGATTCAATTAGCTTTGTGAATGCATTGACTTTCATTTGATTCAAAAAGCTTTGTTTGAATGTGTTTGACTTTCATTTGATTCAATTAGCATCGTTGAACACATTTGACAGTCATTTGATTCAAAAAGCTTTGTTTGAATTACCTAGACTTTCACTTGATTCAATTAGCTTTTTTGAATGCATTTAACTTTCATTTGATTTAAAAAGCTTTGTTTAAATGTAATTGACTTTCACTTGATTTAATTACTTTTTTTTAATTGCATTTGACTTTCAGTTGATTCAAAAAGATTTGTTTGAATGTGCTTGACTTTCATATGATTCAATTAGCATCGTTGAACGGATTTGACAATCATTTGATTCAAAAAGCTTTGTTTGACTTTCACTTGATTTAAATCGCTATTTTGAATGCATTTGAATTTCATTTGATTGAAAAAGCTTTGTTTGAATGTGTTTGATTTTCATTTGATTAAATTAGCTTTGTTTGAATGTGATTGACTTTCATTTGAATCAATTAGCTTTGTTTAATGCATTTGACTTTCATTTAATTCAAAAAGCTTTGTTTGAATGTGTTTGACTTTAATTTGATTCAAATAGCTTTGTTTGAATGATTTTGACTTTCACTTGATTTAAATACCTTTTTTGAATGCGTTTGACTTTCATTTGATTCAAATAGCATTTCTTGAATGTGTTTGACTTTCATTTGGTTCAAATAGCTTTGTTTAAATGTGTTTGACTTTCATTTGATTCAATTAGCTTTGCTTGAATGTGGTTAACTTTCAATTGAGTCAATTTGCTTTGTTGAATGCATTTGACTTTCATTTGATTGAAAAGTTTTGTTTGACTGTCATATGATTCAATTAGCCTCGTTGAATGCATTTGACAATCATTTGATTCAAAAAGCTTTGTTTGAATTCTTTGGACTTTTACTTGATTCAATTAGCTTTTTTTGAAAGCATTTGACTTTCATATGATTTAATTAGCTTTGTTTGAATGTTTTTGACTTTCATTTGATGCAATTAGCTTTGTCTGAATGTGTTTGACTTTCGTTTGATTTAATTATCTTTTTTGAATGCATTTGACTTTCATTTGATTCAGATAGCATTGTTTGAATGTGTTTGACTTTCATTTGATTCAAATAGCTTTGTTTGAATGTGTTTGCCTTCCATTGGATTTAATTAGCTTTGTTTGAATGTGGTTGACTTTTAATTGATTCAATTTGATCTGTTGAATGCATTTGACTTTCATTTGATTCAAAAAGATTTGTTTGAATGTGTTTGACTTTCATATGATTCAATTAGTATCGTTGAATGCATTTGACAATCATTTGATTCAAAAAGCTATGTTTGAATTTGTTTGACTTTCACTTGATTTAATTAGCTTTTTTGAACTCATTTGACTTTCTTTGGATTCAAAAAGCTTTGTTTGAATGTGTTTGAATTTCACTTGATTTAAATTAGCTTTGTTTGAATGTGGTTAACTTTCATTTGATTCAATTAGCTTTGTTTGAATGTGGTTGACTTTCATTTGATTCAATTAGGTTTGTTAGAATGCCATTGACTTTCGTTTGATTCAATTAGGTTTGTTAGAATGCCATTGACTTTCATTTGATTCAATTAGCTTTGTGAATGCCATTGACTTTCATTTGATTCAAAAAGCTTTGTTTGAATGTGTTTGACTTTCATTTGATTCAATTAGCATCGTTGAACACATTTGACAGTCATTTGATTCAAAAAGCTTTGTTTGAATTACCTAGACTTTCACTTGATTCAATTAGCTTTTTTGAATGCATTTAACTTTCATTTGATTTAAAAAGCTTTGTTTAAATGTTGACTTTCACTTGATTTAATTACTTTTTTTTAATTGCATTTGACTTTCAGTTGATTCAAAAAGATTTGTTTGAATGTGCTTGACTTTCATATGATTCAATTAGCATCGTTGAACGGATTTGACAATCATTTGATTCAAAAAGCTTTGTTTGACTTTCACTTGATTTAAATCGCTATTTTGAATGCATTTGAATTTCATTTGATTGAAAAAGCTTTGTTTGAATGTGTTTGATTTTCATTTGATTAAATTAGCTTTGTTTGAATGTGATTGACTTTCATTTGAATCAATTAGCTTTGTTTAATGCATTTGACTTTCATTTAATTCAAAAAGCTTTGTTTGAATGTGTTTGACTTTAATTTGATTCAAATAGCTTTGTTTGAATGATTTTGACTTTCACTTGATTTAAATACCTTTTTTGAATGCGTTTGACTTTCATTTGATTCAAATAGCATTTCTTGAATGTGTTTGACTTTCATTTGGTTCAAATAGCTTTGTTTAAAATGTGTTTGACTTTCATTTGATTCAATTAGCTTTGCTTGAATGTGGTTAACTTTCAATTGAGTCAATTTGCTTTGTTGAATGCATTTGACTTTCATTTGATTGAAAAAGTTTTGTTTGACTGTCATATGATTCAATTAGCCTCGTTGAATGCATTTGACAATCATTTGATTCAAAAAGCTTTGTTTGAATTCTTTGGACTTTTACTTGATTCAATTAGCTTTTTTGAAAGCATTTGACTTTCATATGATTTAATTAGCTTTGTTTGAATGTTTTTTGACTTTCATTTGATGCAATTAGCTTTGTCTGAATGTGTTTGACTTTCGTTTGATTTAATTATCTTTTTTGAATGCATTTGACTTTCATTTGATTCAGATAGCATTGTTTGAATGTGTTTGACTTTCATTTGATTCAAATAGCTTTGTTTGAATGTGTTTGCCTTCCATTGGATTTAATTAGCTTTGTTTGAATGTGGTTGACTTTTAATTGATTCAATTTGATCTGTTGAATGCATTTGACTTTCATTTGATTCAAAAAGATTTGTTTGAATGTGTTTGACTTTCATATGATTCAATTAGTATCGTTGAATGCATTTGACAATCATTTGATTCAAAAAGCTATGTTTGAATTTGTTTGACTTTCACTTGATTCAATTAGCTTTTTTGAACTCATTTGACTTTCTTTGGATTCAAAAAGCTTTGTTTGAATGTGTTTGAATTTCACTTGATTTAAATTAGCTTTGTTTGAATGTGGTTAACTTTCATTTGATTCAATTAGCTTTGTTTGAATGTGGTTGACTTTCATTTGATTCAATTAGGTTTGTTAGAATGCCATTGACTTTCGTTTGATTCAATTAGGTTTGTTAGAATGCCATTGACTTTCATTTGATTCAATTAGCTTTGTGAATGCATTGACTTTCATTTGATTCAAAAAGCTTTGTTTGAATGTGTTTGACTTTCATTTGATTCAATTAGCATCGTTGAACACATTTGACAGTCATTTGATTCAAAAAGCTTTGTTTGAATTACCTAGACTTTCACTTGATTCAATTAGCTTTTTTGAATGCATTTAACTTTCATTTGATTTAAAAAGCTTTGTTTAAATGTAATTGACTTTCACTTGATTTAATTACTTTTTTTTAATTGCATTTGACTTTCAGTTGATTCAAAAAGATTTGTTTGAATGTGCTTGACTTTCATATGATTCAATTAGCATCGTTGAACGGATTTGACAATCATTTGATTCAAAAAGCTTTGTTTGACTTTCACTTGATTTAAATCGCTATTTTGAATGCATTTGAATTTCATTTGATTGAAAAAGCTTTGTTTGAATGTGTTTGATTTTCATTTGATTAAATTAGCTTTGTTTGAATGTGATTGACTTTCATTTGAATCAATTAGCTTTGTTTAATGCATTTGACTTTCATTTAATTCAAAAAGCTTTGTTTGAATGTGTTTGACTTTAATTTGATTCAAATAGCTTTGTTTGAATGATTTTGACTTTCACTTGATTTAAATACCTTTTTTGAATGCGTTTGACTTTCATTTGATTCAAATAGCATTTCTTGAATGTGTTTGACTTTCATTTGGTTCAAATAGCTTTGTTTAAATGTGTTTGACTTTCATTTGATTCAATTAGCTTTGCTTGAATGTGGTTAACTTTCAATTGAGTCAATTTGCTTTGTTGAATGCATTTGACTTTCATTTGATTGAAAAAGTTTTGTTTTGACTGTCATATGATTCATTAGCCTCGTTGAATGCATTTGACAATCATTTGATTCAAAAAGCTTTGTTTGAATTCTTTGGACTTTTACTTGATTCAATTATTTTTGAAAGCATTTGACTTTCATATGATTTAATTAGCTTTGTTTGAATGTTTTTGACTTTCATTTGATGCAATTAGCTTTGTCTGAATGTGTTTGACTTTCGTTTGATTTAATTATCTTTTTTGAATGCATTTGACTTTCATTTGATTCAGATAGCATTGTTTGAATGTGTTTGACTTTCATTTGATTCAAATAGCTTTGTTTGAATGTGTTTGCCTTCCATTGGATTTAATTAGCTTTGTTTGAATGTGGTTGACTTTTAATTGATTCAATTTGATCTGTTGAATGCATTTGACTTTCATTTGATTCAAAAAGATTTGTTTGAATGTGTTTGACTTTCATATGATTCAATTAGTATCGTTGAATGCATTTGACAATCATTTGATTCAAAAAGCTATGTTTGAATTTGTTTGACTTTCACTTGATTCAATTAGCTTTTTTGAACTCATTTGACTTTCTTTGGATTCAAAAAGCTTGTTTGAATGTGTTTGAATTTCACTTGATTTAAATTAGCTTTGTTTGAATGTGGTTAACTTTCATTTGATTCAATTAGCTTTGTTTGAATGTGGTTGACTTTCATTTGATTCAATTAGGTTTGTTAGAATGCCATTGACTTTCGTTTGATTCAATTAGGTTTGTTAGAATGCCATTGACTTTCATTTGATTCAATTAGCTTTGTGAATGCATTGACTTTCATTTGATTCAAAAAGCTTTGTTTGAATGTGTTTGACTTTCATTTGATTCAATTAGCATCGTTGAACACATTTGACAGTCATTTGATTCAAAAAGCTTTGTTTGAATTACCTAGACTTTCACTTGATTCAATTAGCTTTTTTGAATGCATTTAACTTTCATTTGATTTAAAAAGCTTTGTTTAAATGTAATTGACTTTCACTTGATTTAATTACTTTTTTTTTAATTGCATTTGACTTTCAGTTGATTCAAAAGATTTGTTTGAATGTGCTTGACTTTCATATGATTCAATTAGCATCGTTGAACGGATTTGACAATCATTTGATTCAAAAAGCTTTGTTTGACTTTCACTTGATTTAAATCGCTATTTTGAATGCATTTGAATTTCATTTGATTGAAAAAGCTTTGTTTTTGAATGTGTTTGATTTTCATTTGATTAAATTAGCTTTGTTTGAATGTGATTGACTTTCATTTGAATCAATTAGCTTTGTTTAATGCATTTGACTTTCATTTAATTCAAAAAGCTTTGTTTGAATGTGTTTGACTTTAATTTGATTCAAATAGCTTTGTTTGAATGATTTTGACTTTCACTTGATTTAAATACCTTTTTTGAATGCGTTTGACTTTCATTTGATTCAAATAGCATTTCTTGAATGTGTTTGACTTTCATTTGGTTCAAATAGCTTTGTTTAAATGTGTTTGACTTTCATTTGATTCAATTAGCTTTGCTTGAATGTGGTTAACTTTCAATTGAGTCAATTTGCTTTGTTGAATGCATTTGACTTTCATTTGATTCAAAAAGTTTTGTTTGACTGTCATATGATTCAATTAGCCTCGTTGAATGCATTTGACAATCATTTGATTCAAAAAGCTTTGTTTGAATTCTTTGGACTTTTACTTGATTCAATTAGCTTTTTTGAAAGCATTTGACTTTCATATGATTTAATTAGCTTTGTTTGAATGTTTTTTGACTTTCATTTGATGCAATTAGCTTTGTCTGAATGTTTGACTTTCGTTTGATTTAATTATCTTTTTTGAATGCATTTGACTTTCATTTGATTCAGATAGCATTGTTTGAATGTGTTTGACTTTCATTTGATTCAAATAGCTTTGTTTGAATGTGTTTGCCTTCCATTGGATTTAATTAGCTTTGTTTGAATGTGGTTGACTTTTAATTGATTCAATTTGATCTGTTGAATGCATTTGACTTTCATTTGATTCAAAAAGATTTGTTTGAATGTGTTTGACTTTCATATGATTCAATTAGTATCGTTGAATGCATTTGACAATCATTTGATTCAAAAAGCTATGTTTGAATTTGTTTGACTTTCACTTGATTCAATTAGCTTTTTTGAACTCATTTGACTTTCTTTGGATTCAAAAAGCTTTGTTTGAATGTGTTTGAATTTCACTTGATTTAAATTAGCTTTGTTTGAATGTGGTTAACTTTCATTTGATTCAATTAGCTTTGTTTGAATGTGGTTGACTTTCATTTGATTCAATTAGGTTTGTTAGAATGCCATTGACTTTCGTTTGATTCAATTAGGTTTGTTAGAATGCCATTGACTTTCATTTGATTCAATTAGCTTTGTGAATGCATTGACTTTCATTTGATTCAAAAAGCTTTGTTTGAATGTGTTTGACTTTCATTTGATTCAATTAGCATCGTTGAACACATTTGACAGTCATTTGATTCAAAAAGCTTTGTTTGAATTACCTAGACTTTCACTTGATTCAATTAGCTTTTTTGAATGCATTTAACTTTCATTTGATTTAAAAAGCTTTGTTTAAATGTAATTGACTTTCACTTGATTTAATTACTTTTTTTTAATTGCATTTGACTTTCAGTTGATTCAAAAAGATTTGTTTGAATGTGCTTGACTTTCATATGATTCAATTAGCATCGTTGAACGGATTTGACAATCATTTGATTCAAAAAGCTTTGTTTGACTTTCACTTGATTTAAATCGCTATTTTGAATGCATTTGAATTTCATTTGATTGAAAAAGCTTTGTTTGAATGTGTTTGATTTTCATTTGATTAAATTAGCTTTGTTTGAATGTGATTGACTTTCATTTGAATCAATTAGCTTTGTTTAATGCATTTGACTTTCATTTAATTCAAAAAGCTTTGTTTGAATGTTTGACTTTAATTTGATTCAAATAGCTTTGTTTGAATGATTTTGACTTTCACTTGATTTAAATACCTTTTTTGAATGCGTTTGACTTTCATTTGATTCAAATAGCATTTCTTGAATGTGTTTGACTTTCATTTGGTTCAAATAGCTTTGTTTAAATGTGTTTGACTTTCATTTGATTCAATTAGCTTTGCTTGAATGTGGTTAACTTTCAATTGAGTCAATTTGCTTTGTTGAATGCATTTGACTTTCATTTGATTTGAAAAAGTTTTGTTTGACTGTCATATGATTCAATTAGCCTCGTTGAATGCATTTGACAATCATTTGATTCAAAAAGCTTTGTTTGAATTCTTTGGACTTTTACTTGATTCAATTAGCTTTTTTGAAAGCATTTGACTTTCATATGATTTAATTAGCTTTGTTTGAATGTTTTTGACTTTCATTTGATGCAATTAGCTTTGTCTGAATGTGTTTGACTTTCGTTTGATTTAATTATCTTTTTTGAATGCATTTGACTTTCATTTGATTCAGATAGCATTGTTTGAATGTGTTTGACTTTCATTTGATTCAAATAGCTTTGTTTTGAATGTGTTTGCCTTCCATTGGATTTAATTAGCTTTGTTTGAATGTGGTTGACTTTTAATTGATTCAATTTGATCTGTTGAATGCATTTGACTTTCATTTGATTCAAAAAGATTTGTTTGAATGTGTTTGACTTTCATATGATTCAATTAGTATCGTTGAATGCATTTGACAATCATTTGATTCAAAAAGCTATGTTTGAATTTGTTTGACTTTCACTTGATTCAATTAGCTTTTTTGAACTCATTTGACTTTCTTTGGATTCAAAAAGCTTTGTTTGAATGTGTTTTGAATTTCACTTGATTTAAATTAGCTTTGTTTGAATGTGGTTAACTTTCATTTGATTCAATTAGCTTTGTTTGAATGTGGTTGACTTTCATTTGATTCAATTAGGTTTGTTAGAATGCCATTGACTTTCGTTTGATTCAATTAGGTTTGTTAGAATGCCATTGACTTTCATTTGATTCAATTAGCTTTGTTGAATGCATTGACTTTCATTTGATTCAAAAAGCTTTGTTTGAATGTGTTTGACTTTCATTTGATTCAATTAGCATCGTTGAACACATTTGACAGTCATTTGATTCAAAAAAGCTTTGTTTGAATTACCTAGACTTTCACTTGATTCAATTAGCTTTTTTGAATGCATTTAACTTTCATTTGATTTAAAAATTTTTAAGTTTGTTTAAATTGACTTTCACTTGATTTAATACTTTTTTTTAATTGCATTTGACTTTCAGTTGATTCAAAAAGATTTGTTTGAATGTGCTTGACTTTCATATGATTCAATTAGCATCGTTGAACGGATTTGACAATCATTTGATTCAAAAAGCTTTGTTTGACTTTCACTTGATTCAAATCGCTATTTTGAATGCATTTGAATTTCATTTGATTGAAAAAGCTTTGTTTGAATGTGTTTGATTTTCATTTGATTAAATTAGCTTTGTTTGAATGTGATTGACTTTCATTTGAATCAATTAGCTTTGTTTAATGCATTTGACTTTCATTTAATTCAAAAAGCTTTGTTTGAATGTGTTTGACTTTAATTTGATTCAAATAGCTTTGTTTGAATGATTTTTACTTTCACTTGATTTAAATACCTTTTTGAATGCGTTTGACTTTCATTTGATTCAAATAGCATTTCTTGAATGTGTTTGACTTTCATTTGGTTCAAATAGCTTTGTTTAAATGTGTTTGACTTTCATTTGATTCAATTAGCTTTGCTTGAATGTGGTTAACTTTCAATTGAGTCAATTTGCTTTGTTGAATGCATTTGACTTTCATTTGATTCAAAAAGTTTTGTTTGACTGTCATATGATTCAATTAGCCTCGTTGAATGCATTTGACAATCATTTGATTCAAAAAGCTTTGTTTGAATTCTTTGGACTTTTACTTGATTCAATTAGCTTTTTTGAAAGCATTTGACTTTCATATGATTTAATTAGCTTTGTTTGAATGTTTTTGACTTTCATTTGATGCAATTAATGTGTTTGACTTTCGTTTGTTTTTTGTTTGATTTCTTGAATGTGTTTGACTTTCGTTTGATTAATTATCTTTTTTGAATGCATTTGACTTTCATTTGATTCAGATAGCATTGTTTGAATGTGTTTGACTTTCATTTGATTCAAATAGCTTTGTTTGAATGTGTTTGCCTTCCATTGGATTTAATTAGCTTTGTTTGAATGTGGTTGACTTTTAATTGATTCAATTTGATCTGTTGAATGCATTTGACTTTCATTTGATTCAAAAAGATTTGTTTGAATGTGTTTGACTTTCATATGATTCAATTAGTATCGTTGAATGCATTTGACAATCATTTGATTCAAAAAGCTATGTTTGAATTTGTTTGACTTTCACTTGATTCAATTAGCTTTTTTGAAATCATTTGACTTTCTTTTGATTCAAAAAGCTTTGTTTGAATGTGTTTGATTTTCACTTGATTTAATTAGCTTTGTTTGAATGTGGTTAACTTTCATTTGATTCAATTAGCTTTGTTTGAATGTGGTTGACTTTCTT